>NC_139623.1:115466228-115571228 GCF_964638095.1 Poromitra crassiceps
TACAGAGAGGAGGTGGGGGTACTGGAACAATGGTGCCAGGACAACCACCTCTCTCTGAACGTCTCCAAGACCAAGGAGATCATTGTAGACTACAGGAGAGGGGGGGGCGCACACCCCCCAATCACAATCAATGGCACAGTGGTGGAAAGGGTGGACAGCTTCAAGTACCTGGGAGTCAACATCCACCAGGACCTGACATGGGCCGGCCACACCGCCACTGTTGTCAAAAAGGCCCAACAGCGACTACACGGACTCAGGCGCCTGAAGAAATTCGGGCTGAGGAAAGAAATCCTCGGGGACTTCTACAGAGGCACCATTGAAAGCCTGCTGACAGGCGGCTTCACCGCCTGGTACGGGAACTGTACCACCATGGACCGCAGAGCGCTACGGAGGGTGAGGCGCGCGGCCCAGCACGTAACAGGAGGTGAACTGCCAGAACTGCACGAACTGTACAACCAGCGGTGCCTCAGGAGGTCCCTGAAGATCATCAAAGACACAAACCATCCCCACAACAGCCTGTTCTCCCTGTTACCCTCAGGGAGGAGATACAGGGTTCCAAAAACACGCACAAATCGCTTGAGGAACAGTTTCTTCCCGCAGGCCACGAGACTCCTTAATATGCACAAATAGTGCAGTAGTCGTACCGTACTGCAGCTGCTACTATTACGGATGCCTAACGTTTAATTGTAAATTTAAGTGTATGTTTAATAAGGTGCCTAACGTTTAATTGTAAATTTAAGTGTATGTTTAATAAGGTACATGCTATTTGCACATGTATGTATAAAACGTCGAATTTGGAATGTCTGAACACGTCTAACGTATGCACATGACATGTGCACCTATGTGCAATGAATATGCCACTGTTGTATAAGCCACCGACTTGTCTTATTGCTTATTGATGCCTATTTCTCATTGCCTATTACTTATTGCTTGTTGCCTATTTGTACTATGTCGTAAACGGAGTCCACTGCACAAGAATTTCACACGTGGTACTTGTACCATGGAGTGACAATAAAAAATAAAAAAATAAAAAATCTTGAATCTAAGTGCCTGGGTAGCGAGCAGACGGCGGTATTTGACAATTTAGCAGCTAAATCATAGATTATTGAAAGATATTCCATATTCCAGACTCAAATGCTACAACAGAAGTGTAAGTATTGGCCAGAATTACATGAACATTTGGACACTTATTCAGCGGGTATCTTGCATATTGCGTTCAGGTGCACTGTATTTTTTTTTTTTTTTTTTTGCAATTCCATCGCGGGCCACACAGGGGGCGCCCGCGGGCCGCATGTGGCCGTATCACTGGCTTAGGGGAACCTGATGGAGTGCAGTGGGGGTGGTGAGTGCCCACGGGGTGGTGCATGGGGGTAACGGGCACTGCACTATGAGGTCAATATCTGTACCGATATATCGGTCTCCTGATAAATCGGTTGGGCTCTAGTACATACTATATGTATACTGTGTGTGTGTGTCTTTCTTTCTGTGTACTACTCTAGGGCCTCTAAGCCCACTATAGATTACAGGACTTCCTATTCTGTATAAAAGCACACAAACACAGACTAAAACAAACACTGCTGCCGGACTACGTGTGTGTGTGTGTGTGTGTGTGTGTGTGTTCTTGTCACTGTGAGTAAATGTGTGAGACAGCGTGTGTCTAGCTCTGTGTATGCGTTTCTTGTTAATGTGTGTGAGATGATATTTCCATGTAAGCATAATGTACACACAGTATAAAGTAACTGGAGGATATTTACTTATTTCATTTCATCAGCAGTTAGGAAGTTAAGTGTGTGTGTGTGTGTGTGTGTGTGTGTGTGTGTGTGTGTGTGTGTGTGTGTGTGTGTGTGTGCACGCGTGCGTGTGTCGAGACTTGCCAAATATCATGTTACAGGAACATAAACAGTAGGCAGTGGTCTCTTCCTGTATATACAGTACTCTGTGTGTGTGTGTGTGTGTGTGTGTGTGTGTGTGTGTGTGTGTGTGTGTGTGTGTGTGTGTGTGTGTGTGTGTGTGAGTTGGTCGTTGTGTATCAGAATCCATATAGATTTTTTAATGTGTGCATAAAAGTGTGTCTGTATGCATATACAGTACATGTCTGTGAGAGTGTGTGTGTTGTGTGTGTGCATACAGTATACCAATGTGTATCTGTGCACTGTGTGTGTGTGTGTGTGTGTGTGTGTGTGTGTGTGTGTGTGTGTGTGTGTGTGTGTGTGTGTGTGTGTGTGTGTGTGTGTGTATCTATCTGAGGGGGTATTGGTTTTTAACTGTGGACACAAGTGTGTCTCTGTGTGTAATACTGCATGTGGGCATTGTGTGTGTGTGTGTGTGTGTGTGTGTGTGTGTGTGTGTGTGTGTGTGTGTGTGTGTGTGTGTGTGTGTGTGTGTGTGTGTGTGTCCCTACTACCTCTAACTATTCTATCCAGCACTACTGACCAAACACTTACCTCTGGGGTTGAGCTCTGTAGTCGAGAAGAAAGAAAGAAGAGAAGAGTCACATTAAAAAAAGCAGAAGTGGAGTGGACAGATAAAACACGTGTGCGTGCGTGCATGCACACACACACACATGCGCACACACACACACACACATACACACACGCACACACACACACCAAATAGTTAGGGAGTGCTTGGTTCACCTTGGCCCACACACTGGGAAAGTAGCGCGGGCTGAGCCCAAGCCATCCAGAGTGTGATGTGATATCTACAGTGTATGGGTGTATTCACACCTGTAGGTCGTTTGCTTTGTTTCTGATTCAGGTCCTTAATTGAGACAATTGTTGCATTTGTGGCTTGCTTCGTTTGTGTTCACACAGCCACAAATCAAACGGTCCAAATAGTATTGCCAAGCCTCCTGGATTGGCCAGGAGACACTCTGGTAGGCTAATAGCCTCTGGGGATGGAAAAAATAATTCCCAGAGATTTTATATGATTATAAGAATGCGTTTTGTTAGACCTACATTGTAGGCTATGTCGGGCGTGCGCCGTGCGAGGAGAGAGAGAGAGAGAGAGAGAGAGAGAGAGAGAGATAAAAAGGGAGGGATCGGGGGAGAGAGAGTTATTTATTTATTTATTTATGTAGGCTATGTAAGCCTATGTATTTGACACGACACACCCCCTTTACGACCTGCTGGCTGGACAACGGAGCGGTTTCAGTCAGAGGCTCCGTCAGCTTCCCTGCAGCAAGGAGCGTTACAGGAGGTCTTTCGTACCCACCGCAATAACAATTTACAATAACTCCTGGACACTCAGAAAGAGGAGGGCCCTCCTCTCCCTACCGTCCCCTCCCCTCCCGCCCTCCTGAACATTGAATCCAATGCACTGTGCACATGCCCACATTGCACACTCACTATGTATAGTATGTATAGTCATATCAATCATTATATAAATAACAAACTGTACAGCTTTAGTTTAGTTATAGAAATAATAGAAATATAAATAATAGTATTATTCAATACTATTTAGGAGTATTTAGTTGATTTGATTTAATTTACCTACAGTTTCTGGGAAACGTAAGATGTAAAGGCGGTGGAAGTAAAGTGGTATATATTGTATATTGTATATTTTCGCGTATTGGTTTGTTTCTTTTCTTATTGCAATATTTTAATACTGCTGTTTTTGCACCTTACCTACGGAAGTTGTGTAACTTTTTTATTTGTGTAACTTTTTTTTTATTGTTTAATTGTTTAATGTCATTGATGCTCTTGTCATTGATGCTCTTGTTGCTGTCATTGATGCTACTGCTGCTGTAACGCCAGAATTTCCCCTCGGGGATGAATAAAGTACTCTATCTATCTATCTATCTATCTATCTATTTATATCGGGAATTTGGAGATAGAAGATCAAAGACCCTCGCAACTTCTGCTATCACCATCACAGAGACTTCAGTGGATTAGCCGAGACATAGGCTATATGAACACCCGTCCTGTCAGGAATAAAATATTAATAAATAATTTAACAATACTGCCCTGCAAAGCTAAAAGGGGGTAACTCGCTAGAGTGTAGAACTGAGAAAAATGACTTTAAAGTTTTGTTGTTGTCCAGCCAAATGTAGGAAGAAAACTGGAAATGTGTTAATTATTTGTTGTTTTAATGTAGTTATTTATCTACATATTTTTTTTTAGCTCAAACTTGACCTTTGACCCTTATTTGGAAGTTACCTTACTCTGGCTTTGCATTGTCTACAAAATAATAAGGGGTGATGCCAAGCAAAAAGACAGTAACTTCAATTTGATCCTTCACTTGGTTGCTTATCACTATATAAAACCTGTATATATGATAATAATGATAACATAGACATTAAGTCTCATGTTCATGGCACAATTACGCTTAATATAATATACGTATAAATATAATATAACTAGATTATCAGGCCGCTACACATCCTTCAAGCCTAGTTTGGTGGGACTCTTGTTGGCCCGTTGTTGTGTGTCTGTGTGTTGGCGCCTCGGGGGTTAATGTCGTATGAGCTGGCACCTCGGGGGTTGATGTCGTATGAGCTGGCACATCTGGGGTTAATTTCATATGAGTGGCACCTCGGGGGTTAATGTTGTATGAGCTGGCACTCAAAAAGTTTATTGATCCCATTTTCCGTTCTTTAGTTATGAGCCGGAGAAGATAGCTTGATTCATCCAAAAACAGCAATTTTTTTCTAGAAGCTGAGATAATTGGCCTTTTGTGAAATTAAACATTTCAAGCACATCACTGACTCTGAAGCTAATCTTTTCTAATGTAGTCACACCTCAAAAATAATTTCCTTCAATAAAACAGTTTAGGCCAGGGAATTTTGTTTGGCAGAATAATATTTTTAGCTACAACCAGCAGCGCTGGCCCCTGCGTGCGCTGCTGGTTGCAGCTTCTTGCTGGTCTTGATTTGCTGCTGGTGGGCATCGGATATTCTGGCTTGCGTTTGTCAATCCTGTCCTGCTGCCTGGGTCTGTCTGGGTGTTGCGTGCTGCTCTGCGTGCCCCCCCCCCCCCCCGCCCCGCCCCGCCTCGCCTCAACTGCACACTCCTCCTCCTGTCTGTGGTGGCTCTCTGCTGAGTTTGCTGTGCGCACAGTGAAGGGTGCGCAACATCCAGTTTTTTTACAGCGTTCCGCGTGTGTTTGTCACCGGCAACGATGCTTCCAGTTGAGAATAATAACAACTCCACGGTGTGGATGTGCGGATGTGCTGTCGCAACCGACACGGAGCGGCTCAATTGTGGGAGCAGATTGGCTGCTGCAGGCACAGCTGCAGTAACGTGCTTCAGCATATCGATGCATACGGATGCGATGCGATTTCCGTTTCCATAACGACTTCTTCTTTGTTTTTTCCTTGCCTTTCTGTTATGTGGAGAGCACTGTCGCCACCTAAGGGTTCTGTAAAATAGGTTATAGACCTCCAATAGCTACAATAGTTGTACCAGAGATGTATCAGGGATTGATCCACGTCCCACCGTCAAAAAACGCAATTGACGACAATCGTCGTCTTTGGCACTCTACGTCAGTATTTGAATTGACGACAGCCGTCGTCATTGGCATTCAATGAGTTAATGTCATATGAGCTGGTGCCTCGGGGGTTAATGTCATATGAGCTGGCACCTCTGGGGTTAATTTCATATGCGCGACGCCTCGGGGGATAATGTTGTATGAGCTGGTACCTGGAGGGTTAATGTTGTATGAGCTGGCACCTCGGGGGATAATGCCATATAAGCTGGCACCTCTGGGGTTAATTTTATATGAGCGGCACCTCAGGGGTTAATGTTGTATGAGCTAGTACCTCAGGGGTTAATGTCATATGAGCTGGGGCCTCGGGGGTTAATGTTGTATGAGCTGGTACCTCAGTGGTTAATGTCATATGAGCTGGCACCTCTGGGGTTAATTTTATATGAGCGACGCCTCGGGGTTAATGTTGTATGAGCTGGCACCTCCAGGGTTAATTTCATATGAGCGGTGTTTCTGGGGTTAATGTGGTATGAACTGGCGCCTCGGGGGTTAATGTCATATAAGCTGGCACCTCCGGGGTTAATTTCATATGTGCGGTGCCTCGGGGGTTAATGTGGTATGAGCTGGCGCCTCGGGGGTTAATGTCATATGAGCTGGTGCCTCAGGAGTTAATGTTGTATGAGCTGGCACTACGGGGGTTAATGTGGTATGAGCTGGCGCCTCGGGGGTTAATGTCATATGAGCTGGTGCCTCAGGAGTTAATGTCATATGAGCTGGTGCCTCAGGAGTTAATGTCATATGAGCTGGTGCCTCAGGAGTTAATGTCATATGAGCTGGTGCCTCAGGAGTTAATGTCATATGAGCTGGCACTACGGGGGTTAATGTTGTACGAGCTGGAGCCTCGGGGGTAAATGTGGTATGAGCTGGTGCCTCGGGGGTTAATGTCATATGAGGTGCCTCGCGGGTTAATGTATAAGGGTTAGGGGGTTAATGCCGTATGAGCTGGCAACCTTGGGAGTTGATGTGGGTGGTGTGGGTGTGTCTGTGTGGGTGGGGGTGGCATTGGTCCGATGTCACAATCATGACATTAGGCCTGCCCAGTAATGTAACTCATACCTCAACTCAACCTGAGCATTCTGGTGAGTTACCCCCTTTTTGCGTTGCAGGGCAGAGCATTCAGAGTGCAGTCAAACCAAACCAAACAACTGTAACTGGCTTTTCTAGGGCTTTTGGAAGTTACTGTAAATATGACCCCCTATTTTATCCAAAAAACAACACAATTGACACATGATAAAGCAGATCTTCAATGTTCCAAAAATGACAAAAACAAATTGACAAAAATTTAGTTAGCCCCTTTTAGCTTTGCAGGGCAGTATAGCTGTCTGTGGCGAGTTGGTCTGAGGATATTCCATTTGGAAACCAGCTCCAGAACTGCAATCTGTCTAGCTAGCCAGTTGTGCATTCCCTTACAAAAACTACTAACATTATAGTAGTCATGTGCATTTATAGCCTATACTATTCCCCCGACGAACGTTATGCAGACTGCAGCTGCACGCGTCGTCTTTCAGAACGGACGCTAATTAGGCTACTTCATGGGAATAATTAGCTTTACAAAAAACTGGAACCAAAAGATAAGAATTAGCCTTGTACCTAATAGGCTACATGATGGTGCATCTGTGATCCATAAAGTCGATCAGATGAATATTGAAAGCCTTGTTACCATGCTGCATGTGGACAACACTTTCCTGTTTTATCACTTTGATCCTTAACGACCGCAGCTGCACGTCGTTGGCTGGCATACATCGGCGATGTTTGGTTGTTGAATGAATTTGTTCATCATACAGTAGCCTAGGCTACACTAACCTATGAAAATATTCATTTGGGCTAGGAGGAGCTGGGTGGAAATGCCTTTCAATCCGGCTCGCCTTTCAATCCGGGAGCGGTGGCTGTCACCTGAAAGCACACCCCAGGACGGGAATGTGGCGGTGCTGCTTGGCTGTGTGTGAAAGCAATTTATGTGTCGAGGCTGCCGGCTTTGCGGGCCTTCTGAACTGCAATTCTGCGCGATCTGTGTGTTTCTCCCGGTATCTTTCTCTCAATCTCCCTCTATACCTTTCTGTCCCTCTCCTATACTGCCAGAGAGAAGAAAGAACATGAGGAATTGGGGGAGAGACACAGAAGAATGAAAGAGATGTAGAAAAAGACAAAAGAAAGAGAGAAAGGTTGAAAGAGAGAGAGACTAAAACCAAAAGCATCAATGTTGATTGAAAGCTCAACTAGGAGGAGCTGGGTGGAAATGCCTCCGCTCGCCTTTCAATCCGGGAGGGGTGGCTGTCACCTGAAAGCACACCCCAGGACGGGAATGTGGCGGGGCTGCTTGGCTGTGTGTGAAAGCGATTTATGTGTCGAGGCTGCCGGCTTTGCGGGCCTTCTGAACTGCAATTTTGCACGATTTGTGTGTGAAAGCGGCTAGTGACTCCCACCACTACCGACATCTTCCTGGCAACTTCTCTCCAAAATAAAGAAACGGCCGAGCAGTCCCAAACCATGTGTATACAAATACCAGATGTTGCCATGGAGGCATAAAGTACAGTTAGGGCTTTGAGATAATGGAGCTCAACAGGCACGTGACTTTTCGTGACGTAATTTGCCCCAGAAGTAAGTTCCGCATCCATTTTCTCCATAGACATTTAGATCAATCCAAATATAACCAGTTTTAAGGCTCGAACCAAGCCAAGACGTGATCCAGAGAATCTTGAGTGACCATAAACACTAGAGTTGCAGGTTTGAGCCCCCGTGTTATCTCACATAATGACAGCATCTATAATTTCACATATTAATTACTGTCTCACTAGTTGGACACAGACAGGTAAAACTACTTTAAAATCAGTAGAAACACTCTATAAGCGAGCCCTGAAAACACTGGACAAAAAATCTAACTCATATCACCACTGTAAAATCTTAACTAAATATGACTTTTTAAATTGGGAAAACATGATCAAATTTGCAGATATTTTACTTGTGTATAAAATTGTTCATGGTCTGGCCCCCCCCTCCGCTCAAGGAATTCATTTCACAAATCCAAAATTCATCTACCAGAGCTTCTACCAGAGGAGACTGTAAAATTCCACATAGGAGAAGTAGCTTTGGGCAGTCAGCCTTCTCCTACAGAGCAGCACATACCTGGAACACTATACCCGTAGAACTGAGAAACATCACATCTCTCAACTCCTTCTCCAACTCCATAAAACATTGGCTATTGAACAATCAAACATGCATCCATACTCCAGGATAGTATTTTTCGTTGTTTGTCATTGTTTGTCTGCTTTGTAGGGCATGTGCTTTTGTCTGTGCTTTTGTCCGTGCTTTACAGTAAACCAGGGGCTGCATAATTGTGCTTATATGCTTTTGTCTGTTTTTATGTGCTTATGTGCTGTTGCTCTGGCGGCATGTATTGTATAGAATATGCTAATGTCATCTTGCATGTTCTTTTTATATGCTATTAATCTGCTTGTGCTTTTCTTCTTTTATATGCTTTTGTCTACTTATGTCTTCTGTACTATTGCATGTGTTTGTTAATGTTTCACATATAACATCAATCTGCCAGGGACTGCAGATGAAAATTAGCCTGTATGGCTAAATCTGGCACATTTACATGATGGACTCACGTGCTCATGTTAATTAATGTGCATTGTCCCTTTTCTTAAATAAATAAACAAACAAACAATCTCCGGCTTGGTCAGACGTTCATACAGACACATTTGGCTGTGTCTGTGGGTGGGATGCTGGTGTTCATACAGACACATTTGGCTGTGTCTGTGGGTGGGATGCTGGTGTTCATACAGACACATTTGGCTGTGTCTGTGGGTGGGATGCTGGTGTTCATACAGACACATTTGGCTGTGTCTGTGGGTGGGATGCTGGTGTTCATACAGACACATTTGGCTGTGTCTGTGGGTGGGATGCTGGTGTTCATACAGACACATTTGACTGTGTCTGTGGGTGGGATGCTGGTGGGGGATGAGTCTTGGTCACTGCACTAGCACCTCATCTGGTTGGTCGGGGTGCCTGTTCGGGGCCCGGGTTGAGGGGAACTGGGGGGAATAGTGTGATCCTCCCACCTGCTATACTGTACGTCCTGCAGGTGAAACTCGTTGCTGTCAGGTGAAAAGAAGCGGCTGGTGACTGCACATGTATTGGAGGAAGCACGTGCTAGTCTGATATTTGCTGGTTGTTTTTAACTATGTTGTGTGAGTGTTCTGAAAGGCGCCCATAAATAAAATGCATTATTATTATTACAGTATAGCTCTCCCCAGATCAGCAAAGGGGGTGGAGCAACGATCGGGACAGCAGGGAGGAATTGGCCAAGTACAACTGGGCAGAAAATGGGCATCTTTGACACCAGGGAGCAAAGTAAAATCTTTAAAGCAGCTACGAGCAACTTTTTCGATTGTTATTAAACAGTATAAATTTAATATCAATGCATCACATCTTACCTCTAATAGTCGACGAGACCAACGCAGAGTAGTCTCGCTTGAGCCCCGAGTGAATCGGCCAGTGTTAGTCTGTCTGTGGCCAGGGAAGATCAGGAAGTGAAATGAAACGGTTTGCAGCAGCCACTTCGGCCATAACCACAAAATAACTTCCAAAAAACCTGTTAGAATATAACTAGAGATGTTCGCGAGAATATGCGTGGCGTTCACATTGTTTATGTTATGTTGCTAGGCAGCGCAAACAGCGAGGCAGGCAGCTGCGTTTCACTTCCGGGTTTCACTTCCGCGTTTCACTTCCGGGTAGCCGGGCCGGCGGTAAGGAGAGAGAGAGAGAGAGCCCCCTGTTGACGCGAGTTTAGACAGACACAGACTTAATAATCATCCAAGGGAGCAATCTCCAATTCACACGGCTTTGATCTCAGCTACTATTATAGGTAAGATGTGATGCATCAATATTGTAATTATACTGTTTAATAACAATCGAAAAAGTTGCTCGTAGCTGCTTTAAATCACTTTTTTACTTTTAATTGGTTTAGTCCAGCTCGATAGCAGCATCTATCTTGCCTACAGCCATCGACATTGTTGTTATTTCTCCTCCTTGGTCCCGGTACACAGGTTGACATCGCTTAACAACAGCTTGACAGCTTGGGCGTTTGTCTCGCCCGTGACACTGATTGGGTAACTGTCAGTTCCCCCGGCGCTCATTGGACCGGTCATTTTTAGAGCGAGAAAGCTCTGTTTCAGACACCTTGGTGGAGGTCTGGACGTGGCTGGAAGAGGCTGCCTCCAACATGTGATGTATTGAACACGCAGTGAGGAAACGATCCATATCACAAAATGAAAACAATACTGATGCATTTTAAAGGATAGAAGGTACAGAGAGAGAGGGAGTGTGAGAGAGAGAGAGAGAGAGAGAGAGATTAGAGAACATTTCAAATTATCCAATATTAACGATTGGAATGCAGTGATTGCTGAATTCAACTTTATGACAGAGAACGAGGCTCATTTCCAGGTCCGGGATTCAAACCGACAAGCTCCCTCCGCTTCTCTAACCTTCAGGCGGCGGCGCCGCCAGAAGTTAAGCTTTGATTGGTCGGAGAGTGTCGCCTGGTTGGGCCAATGAGAAGCAGATGCCGTGGTTTTTGGCCAATGAATGGCCATAGAGTGCTGAGTCAGACAGTCCATGTCTTGTTAAAGCCTCTCTATCTCCCGGTCTCTTTATCTCAATCTCCCTCTATACCTTTCTGTCCCTCTCCTATACTGCCAGAGAGAAGAAAGAACATGAGGAATTGGGGGAGAGACACGGAAGAATGAAAGAGATGTAGAAAAAGAAAGAGAGAAAGGTTGAAAGAGAGAGAGACTAAAACCAAAAGTATCAATGTTGATTGAAAGCTATAGTTAAACATAGAGGACAGGTCAAATGGACCAAGAAGGTACTCACGAAACACACACACGCGTGCGCACGCACACACACACACACACACGCACACACACACACACACACGCGCACACACACACGCACACACTGCGTGCACCCTGCTCTAGTGCACGCGTGCACTAGAGCAGGGCTACCCGGCCCGTCGGACTCGGACAGAAACATTGAAGTCGCGTTCGGGTTCGGGCCGGGCTCGGTCACGTAATCAGTCACTTGTTTTTGCCTTCAAATAATATCTATCATCAGCCCCTGAGCTAATTTACTACGTTAATGAAAGCACCTGAAGGCATCGAATGAAACACGCCCAGATCGACAATGCACTCTGCTGCTCTGCCCGGAGTCAGCTGCGTGTCGGCTCAGCGCTGGTGTCGCCGACACTGTGCAGTAGCCTACCGGTACTTCTTTCAGCGATGTGGGATTGTGTGTGGGCAGTGCACGGCACGCACGAATTAGGCTGTTTGGTACTTTGCTTTGTACATTACGTATTAATCATTGACTGCTTTGAATTACGAGATTTTGGTTTGGGATTATATAGGGCTGTTAGGCTGGTCGCTATTTGCTGTTGTTGCTGCGCTCCGGGGGGGAAAAAAAAATCAGGGAGGGGGTTCGGGCCGGGCTCGGACAGATTATCAATTGACCCCTGTCGGGCCGGGCCGGGCTCGGCTAATAATGTGAACGGCTCAGTCGGGTTCGGCAAGGAAAATTCAGCCCGAGCCCAGCTCTAGCGCGCACACACACACACACACACACACACACACACACACACACACACACACAAGCCAGGTTTGGCAGGCTGCCAGCCAGTGTTCAATCAGTCTTTCCTGTTCTAAACTCTCCTCTACTGCCTGAGAAATTAGACTGGCTGAAATGAGTGAGATTCTGGATCCATTACACTGAAAGAAAGTAAAAAAATCCTTGTTTCTAGCATATTAGTCTTGTTTTTGGTCTAAAAGAAAAATAATTCTTGTCAAGCATGTTTCGCATTAGAAAATGTTTCTTATTTTAACACATTCACTGCCAGCCTTTTTTTTTTTTTTACTGTAGGTAGGTTCTGCCAGAGGGTTTTTTTGAGGATTCTGGCTCATTTTACAAGAGCCGAGGATTATTTTCTGCTTGGAGTTTGTGAACACAAAGTTCACAAAAGTACTAATAGAATGTGTGCTTTCTCTGTCTAAAAGAGTTAGTTTGTAGAGTTAGTAGTTATGTAGATATTAGCCGTTGAGTACAGCATGGTTTCAGCGTCTGAGAGTGAAAGCTGAGATAATCGCAGTTTTGTGAAATTCAATCAAACAGGCAGAACAGTCACTTTAACCATTTATTTTTGGCATCAGTGAGAGATCAGACATCTAAACAATATAGTTATGAACGCCCTCTCCTTCAAACTCCTCCCTCCGTGGGCGTGTCTGGTGACTTTCAGCCTGCGTTTGTCACAAGCGAGTGTTCTGCTGCTGCTGCTGCGAGTTTGAGCAGCCTCCCTCCCTGGCAGCGAGTGTGGATAGGGCTCACTTGTTTCTTGGGTTTGAGAGCTTTGATGAAGCTTTGTGCGATTCTAGGCTTTATGCTGCGTGTTTCAAACTGTGTTTTCCACCCAGTCTATTTTTGGAATCCCCCACCGCCAGCTCCCAGCGCGATAATGCGCGAAAGTGAAAGCGTTTTCGCCAATCCATTTTACAGTAGAGAATGGTTTCCTCGCGCGTTACCCTACAGTTTTGGCTCTGCTTTTCCTAGTGTGGAGAGCACTGTCGCCACTTAGTGGGTCCGTGGAATGGGTTGTACACGTTCGCTGACTCCAATATTTTTATAGGAGATGGGGGGAGCGTTGATCCACGCCCGACCGTCAATTTTTTTTTTTTTTTTTTTTAAGACGAGATATCTCGTCTTTGGCACTCAACGGTTGGATTCTGTAAGACGAGATATCTCGTCATTGGCAGTCAACGTGTTAAGAAAATATATCTTACATTTTCTTAATAAAAGATTTAAGCTAATATTGAGCTAGATTTAACGAGTAACAAGCTACAACAATGGTTTGCATCACATCCCAACAGAGGAACAAGATTTTTTTTCTTATTTTAAGAGTAAGACCACTTGGCACAACTTCTCAATTTAAGAATCTTAAGAAATTATGAAATTACACCATTCATGTTGTCTTTTTTATTCAGAGTAGCTGTCAATCTGACTGCAATCGCATATTTACGGATAAAGAACATGTTGCTTCACATTTCATCAATCAATCAAACATGTTATTTACAATTAAGAGAACCACGGTCTGGTAATACACATCATGGAAAAATACAGTTTAGGATGACGCTTTGAAAAATGACAGCAGAAGAGCTCATGCCAGTTCAGGTCCTCTAGGTTTAATGAACTGTTTTGATTTAGGTTATTTTCTTATATAGACAATCAAGCATGAGCCAGCCGGAGTAGCTCTCATGTACAGTATCAGCTCTTGTTGGCCAATAAGTAACAAGAAATTTTGCCATGCCATGTAACCATAGGTTGAGGCGATGTCTCGTCATAAATGCTGCTTCACGCTGGGGGCGTGGTCAGAGTGGGGTAAATTCCCTGTTCTCTCCATTCAGCAAAGTTAGAATTTAGCTGCCCAGGCAGACAGGATGGGGGATTTAACCCCCGCACAAAACACACATCTGAACAGACGTCTATGTACCTGCTCTAGAATCCCCAAACCTGTAGTGTAGAGCCGCAGCACCGTCCTTTGGTGAGTCAGCCCATTGAGATATAATAATAATAATAATAATGATGCCATATATGTATAGGCTATATATGTATAGGCTATATATATATATATATATATATATATATATATATATATATATATATATATATATATATGTATGTATATATATATATATATATATATATATGTGTTGATACATCTTGGTCAGAAAGGCCTCCTCTAGGCTGTGGTCAAAGGTACAGCCAACCTCTAGGATGAACACCTCTCTGTGATTTTCATTGACAACAACAACATCAGGAGTGTTAGCTGGAATATTAGAGAACACATCAGAATTGTCACTATACACAGACTGGAATGTTTATAGATCGAGATAGAAGATCTAAAAATAAGAGGTGATATTCTTTGATATCAAATCCACTATTCTATCATGCCTACAGATGTAGAGCCCGTTGTATTCATGGCAACCATTTGAGATGTGGGACATGGTTTCAGTTATCTGTTCATGACCATGATGTAGTGAGGAGCATGATTGACAGGAAACCAGATGGAAAGGTTAAGCTTGGTTGGTAAAACCTGTAGTCTCGCTTTTAGCTTTTATAGTGAAGATGACAATGCTCTCATCTACAGCTGGATTTTTAGATCCTGCATGAGAGACAGAGTGATCTGGTACAGGAAGGCATGCAAGCTTCCCTTGAAGTTTCAACTCAGTCCAGTGTTGTTGCTGTCTGCGTTGTTGCGCCCTCAAGAGGTGACCTCGGGCATTTGTTAGTGGAAGCTGATGTTCTGATCCACAAATGTCCACAGTCGCTCTCACAGTGATGCTGGTTTCAGATATAATCTCCTCCAAGACATTCACTGCCTCAGAGTTAGACGCCACCCACTCCAGTGTGACTTTGGCCCAGCCACATAGATCGTTCAGGTCCGGCCAGTCAGACCACACACCAAAGCCAGGAGAGCGATTGTCCAGCTTTCCGCTGGGTTCCCTCCTGAAGCCCAGGAAGCTAGGATCCGACCCACGTGCCAGGGGGACCTTGCGTCTTTTTAGCTCCAGGAACAAAGAACCTCTTGCGAGCTCCCTGACATGTTGGTCATCGCTGTTGAGCATATTTAAAAGATGGCCGAGCCTCGTAGCAAAATAAGTCCATTCAAAATTGGGGACCCCCAGACCACCCTCCTGTTTACTATGGAACAACACACACACACACACACACACACACACACACAAACCGCTTTCACACACAGATCGCGCAAAATTGCAGTTCAGAAGGCCCGGAAAGCTGGCAGCCTCGCCACAGAAATTGCTTTCACACACAGCCAAGCAGCACCGCCACATTCCCGTCCTGGGGTGTGCTTTCAGGTGAAAGGCGAGCGGAGACATTTCCACCCAGCTCCTCCTAGCCCAAATAAATATTTGATTAGTCAAAGTGATAAAACACGAAAGTGTTGTCCACATGCAGCATGGTAACAAGGCTTTCAATATTCATCTGATCGACTTTATGCATCACAGATGCACCATCATGTAGCCTATTAGGTACAAGGCTAATTCTTATGTTTTGGTTCCAGTTTTTTGTAAAGCAAATCATTCCCATGAAGTAGCCTAATTAGCGTCCGTTCTGAAAGACGACGCCCGCATATCAAACAGCTGCAGTCTGCATAACGTTCGTCGGGGGAATAGTATAGGCTATAGATGCACATGACTACTATAACGTTAGTAGTTTTTGTAAGGGATGCACAACTGGCTAGCTAGACAGCTTGCAGTTCTGGAGCTGGTTTCCAGAGGGAATATCCTCAGACCAACTCGCCACAGACAGCTATAGTCCTCTGAAGCTTATTATTATATCCGTTAATTTTACCTCCTAATGTCAACATCGTTTGAGCATAAAGCCTAACCTACTTACTAGGTACGGAGCATTCCTCCTGGCGTCCCTGCAGTCATGATTGTATAGGCTACTTTTTTTACTTTCACTTATGCCTTTCTTGCAGCATGAGGTGGTTTCCCCTGTATTTCTTTTTATGAATGAGCTGACCATTCGCACCGGGATCCGCCCCTCCGATGTGAAAGTTGTGAAAGCGGGTTGGTGGGTAATTGTTGTACGCCTTTCGTTCCGCCAGTGGACCTAGTCACAGCGCCGGGTTACCCTGCAACCCTCCTCCACCTGAAAGCGTAGGAGCTGCAACACGGACCATTTTCAGTGCATTTTCCGGCTTTCAAGGCCGGTGTGAAAGCGGCTACAGAAATGAGACTGGCTGAAATGAGTGAGATTCTGGATCCATTAGCACGTAGCCTAGTCACAGCAGACACACACACACGCACACACACACACACACACGCACACACACGCACACGCACACACACACAACTGAGATTCTGGATCCATTAGCAAGAGGGGCAGAAACAAAGTGCGTTTCATGTTTCATGACTCAAGGACTTTCTGATGGCGGTAATAACTGATAAGCCCTTCTTTTCTGTGACTGACTATACAGAGGCCAAGTGCCATCAGCTAGTTTTTACAATCCATGACTTTTTCTTTAAATGACATATTAGTTAAATCTGTATTTATGGAAGAATATGAGCTGCTGAATGTTGCAAAATAAGCTATATAAATAGACATAAATAGAAGCTTCTACAACAGCATGAGTGAATACTGGATTCTGATTGGCTAGCAACAGTGGTAAATAGGCCAACAATCTACAGTTCGGCTCCAACCGCAGTATCACTCCGCTCCCTGATGAATGAAGAACACCTGTGCTGACTCCGCCCACTGTTAGCCTGTCAGTCTATAAATCTCTAACAAGGAAATGTCCGATTTCGTAGTAACGTTTGATTTACTGGGTGGATTGAGTTTTGAGCAGTGGTTAGATGAAGATGAAGGTGAAGTGAACAAAGAACGACATGGTGAAATTGGGGAGAGAGAACTGGCTGAGCTTGAGTTGTCACGGAGTGAACCTGGGACTGTCAAACAAACAAATTGGGCAATGCGATGTTTCCAGACCTGGTGTGCTCAAAAGAATCTTGCACCTGACTTCAAGAACAACAGCAAGGAAGAATTCAACCTGGCAGCGCGAATAGGTTAGTTGTTTTTTGGCTCAAAGGCAACTAAATGTTTAGTGCAATCATTGATCTTGTGTATGGAACTATATTCTGTGGCGGAAGGATAAATGTATTCTGAAACCAGTAATGATTGTAAATAAATGAATTGAATGTTACAATTGTGTATTTTTTATATTATGTGGTAGCTATTGTAGAAATTCGCCTCGTGCCACAACCCTGTACCAGTGGTAAATGTGGCCACAACCCCCTTCCTCTCGTGGTAAATTTCTTACATTTCACATGCCCCGAATTCCTCGTTTTCAGCTCGCAGGTCAAAACAGATTTCCACGCTTGTTTATCAAACCGACGTTATGCAGGGTGAATTAAAAAATCATATTTAAAGCTGGAAATAAGATCCAGCTTGTAAAAAAACGGTTTTACTTCGTTTCGAACTCGGATTCTCACATTATGCTGAAGCCCGCCTAGCGGCGCTGAACTGAATGCCTTTCTTTTTACCTCTGAAAAATACCTTTAAAACCACCCAGGTGCCCCCCAAGGCATCCTGGCACACCTCAGCCAGTGATTGGCGCAACCACCCACATCTGCCCCCGTGTCTCTGACACGACCTACGCAGACTGAGGCTCGTCACTTTGCTCACATTCAGCCTCGCTGAACGGTCGCACTTCTTCTGAGAGACCTAGCTTGCCATAACGTTCCAAACGTTAGCTCCGTTAGCCAAAGTTCGTCTTACTACCCACCGTCCGAGGACCAGCGGACGGGAAACGGACTACCTTCGCTTCGGGTATCGCACACCGGCTCAGGAGGAGCAAAAGCGAAAAGTGCTGTGTTCTTGATTTCTGCGTGTGTTGTCGGCTACGGCTGTGTTACTAACACCTTGCTAGCTTGTCAGGTAGCCGTGGTTACTTGAGGTTAGTTGGCTTATATCAAGAGCTTGTAGCTAGCCTCTCCTGTATTAAACAGACTAGCTAGTGGTTATTATCGGACTGCTTCATCTCCGTTAGCCTACAGTCTAGCTATTAGCTACCTCCGTAGCTAGCATTTTGGATCTGTCTGTCGGGGCACTTTAGCTCTGCACCCGGTGTGGGGCCTGCTTGGCGCCCGGCGATTGTCACAGGCTCTTCCTGCCTCTGCCCTTACTTCTTGTTAACGGGTATTGCTTACTCTTAAGAGGAAAACGATTTGAGTACCGCTGTGTGTTAACTTGGCCAGCTCGGCCTGTATACTCTGGCTATTAACGCAGTTAGTTTAGCTGAGAGCGGACTCCGGTTCTTCGCTAGCTTGTGCATGCTTCCCCGCTGTTGCCTCGGCTGTGCTACCGGGCTGGGCCACTTGCCACCCCGTTGAGTTAGTTAGCTCCTGCTGGCTTCATTGTTAGCGCTGCTAGTTCTAGCCACTCTGCACGTGGGGTTCACTAGTGGTGTTATGACATTGCGCTCGCTAGCTCCGCTCCCCGCTAGGCCAGGCTGCTTGCACCCCGTGTTATCTGCGGTATGGAGAACGGTCGTTACCTCCCATGTGTGGGGAGAGGGAAATAAGCTTCTGCTGCTTTCATTAGCATTGCTATCTTAGCTGGCTTGCTTGTTAGTTTCACACCATGAGTTGCACGGCACCTCGCTGGTTGTTGTTATGCTGTAATACGCCAGGGGCTGCATCGCACCTCACTGGCTTGTGTGACGGTTATGGTTTGTTGGCGTCAGCTTGGCGCCTACGTTGCCACAGTGTTACCTAGCCGTTCTGGTTTTTACCAGGGTATCGCTAGCTGGTGCTTGGCATCCCACTTAGCTTGTTGCTATGATTGCCACGATGCCTGCGTCTTGACTAGGCTTGGCTCGCTACCCCTCGGCATATTGGCGGTTGAGTTAGCTAATCATAATCCGGGTGGAAGGCTTGGCCTTAGCTTGAGGGTGGCTGATTAGCCCCCTCCCCACTGTTAGGCTGCTAGCTTCGCTAGCCATCACCTGTTGACCATAGCTATTGCTGCTGGGTGAGTGGCCCGTGTGTAACAAGTGCGAGCGTTAACAGCCTACGGCATGTGTACTCTGCCTGGGTTTCCAGGCAAGGCGAATTTGTGAGAATCCTCGTTCTCACTCGTAAAACCTGGGTTGTAGGACAACCCTAATGAATGATCTTTTAAGCAGAAAACATGTTACAGCATCCAAGGCCTTGCCGTATGGGCCGAGGGCTACACCACGGCTGGCAAGCCTGCCCGCGCAGCTGGCGTGCAGCTCCCCGAAAATGTGACTCAATACAGCTGACATGGACAGCGCAAGTATACAGTAGTTCGCCCGCTGCCCTGCAGCTCACCGAGCTGGCCCTGCAAATTGCATACACAGCTCGGCCGCTGCGCAGCCTCGACCGTGCAGGCTCACTTGCTCTTATAACATTGTAATTAGGGCAATCACCTAATTAAAAGATCCAGCTACGTCAGGTCACGCCTGCCTGCCGCCGGACCATAAACTGCATCCTGCTAAACAAGAGCCACAGGTACAGTGATGCAGAGCTTATCGTGCATTCCTTTATAACTGGGAACTGGTAATCTTACGGTTCAAAGTTCATGAGCTGGGACGGTGATGTCACTAGAGCTGGTATTTCCCATTCCAAACTCGTAGGAGCCTCAGCAGCCCCGACCTCAAAAATCCTATTTAGCACTGTCTTGTTTGTGTCTCATTAAATCAGCTGTACACACAGCACGGCCTACTTCTATCTGTGTGGACATGAGGCTGCAGTGTTTGTATGCGTAAAATGCCACAAAATGCCTTGTTATCAACTGTTATTGCTAACAATGGTTAGCCTGGCTAGCGAGTGGATCTGACCAGTGAATAGTGAACTTCCCAGCTCAACTTTTCTGCAAATGGGATACTAACAAAACGGATGTGACGTAATTTAGCCTCCACATCCCAGTTATTTTGCGATAAAGGAACGCACGATTAGACTAGGGTCTAGGTGGTTTATGATCTGCAGTCATGGGAGTGCGCTCAAAACAGAGACTTGGTTCTAAACATGCAGCCAATTTGACTAAGGTGCGGATATGAGTAGGAGTTCATTGCATGTTTAGAAACAGCTATGCTTTCTGTGTTTTCCTCCTAAACAAGGCTAGGTCGAAACCTAGCTATGGCCAGCTGGGAAGCAACCACCCCGGCTTGCGCTGCGGGGGACGGGAGTTACGCTACGGGCCGGGGAGAACTGTAATTTATTTTATCATTGCATGTCTACCATTTAACTATAAAAAAATAACTAATAGAAACATCAACATTGCCTAGATAACTGCAAGTATAATATGAAGAAGTAAAACCAAAAACATGCCTCTGTACAAACGCCGTCTGTGTGACTCCGTGCGCACGCAGCCTCACCTCGAGTGGCCTGGGCTGGGACGAGTCTGACTGAAAAGTTAACTCATTCCTGCCTGCCTGTCTGCTGGCTGCTATCCGCGCAAATAGGAACACTACTGGCCTCAGTGGCCTGCCTGGCCTGCCTGGCCTGCTGTTCAGTGAGTGGCCTGACTGCGGGCACAATATATATATATATATATATATATATATATATATATATATATATATACTGTATATCGTCGGTGTCGGGCCAGGACCTCGAATGTCACTTTTTTCACTTTTTTACTTTTTGTCATGAATCAATGCCATTGGTCACCCTTCACGTCTCTGTGTGGTTTTTAACAAATGCAACCAATGGAAAAGCATTAAAACGAGCTTGTGAGTAAATCTCGTAACGCCATTCGCCCTCAATCTGTCAGTCAAACCTCGAAATTCCCCCCCTACCTCCGTGTATACCCCCCCACGCAGGACACTAAACCCGGAAAAGACACACGGCAGACGCGCTGTGTATTTCTCATATCGTTTTGACTAATCCTGGGCCTGGCTTCCTCTGACGTTAATATATCAATCAAATGTTTTCCAGTTATTCCTAGGCTGCAAACTTGTTTTAACATGCAAATCGGAGTGCTTTCTGACGAGAATAAAGTAACGTTAACGTTACGTTATGTCAGACTATTTCTCAGCCCATGCCAAAGCCCCCATTCGGCCATGAGAGGCGAGGGGCAATGCTGTTGCTCCTGCGCGCACCCCCGCGGCCTGGAGCTTGGGGGCTCGTGCATGAGGATGCGGCTGCCTCCCGCTTGACTGGCCATGAGAAAGCGCTTCCAAGTCGGACTGATAATATAAACAACATCATTTGAGCTTATCCAGGTAAGATATTAATAAAGTAATGACACATTCAGCGGGAAACTAACTATAATTAAGACATGTGCCAACTTTGACGACATTTGGTTCAGTAGTTTAAGAGCAAACAGGTTTTTTTTACTTCCTGAAAAGTTTCTGTTTTGGAAATTCGAGGTCCTGGAGCGGCGATATATATATTGCCTGGCCTGCTGTTCAGTGAGTGGCCTGACACACACCAAAAAAAAAAAAAAAAAAATCAGGCCAGGCCAGGCCACCGGGCATTTGCCCAACGTGCCCGATTATGCAGTCCGCGCCTGAGTGTCATGACGAAAGAAAAGATACAACAGGGTGAGATAAAGGCAAGGATACATCGGCCCAATATGAAAGTAGCCTATAATCCTGTGTGTGTGTGTGTGTGTGTGTGTGTGTGTGTGCGTGTGAGTATCCCCTTACAATGATGATCACAGGTAGCCTATACATTAGATGCAGGGCGGATGATGTTGTCCCCATTCACTTCTATAGTAAACTTTGTAGTAAGGGTAACCCAGGTTCATTCTTTTGTTGAGACACATTTACAGATGTCAGTCAAAGGCCACACTCGCGTGATTTACGGACGGCTCCTGAACGGGTCATGCGCACTGAGTTGACTAGTAGAGAGAGACCGCAGCTGCGATAGTATCTGTCTGCTCTCAACTCCGTTAATCTCGCTTTAATCTTCATCACAGCGGCTCGTTACCCGTTGTACACAACGTGCACTAGTGCTGCACAAGCACTCGAGGGTCTCTCCTCCTTTTACCTACTCTTTGACTAATCTCACCGCTGTTTACATGCTTTTCAGATCGGCTAGCTAACACGCTAGTTAGCTACTTAGCTTAGCTCTCTCCCTCTCGGTAAGATGTGTTGTTCGTTACGCATAGCATTCATGTATATTTGCTGGAGTGGGAGAAGTCTCCCGCTAGTGTTGATGTCCAGTGTGATGGCAGAGACACTGGGAAATGTGTTTATTTGTTGTGGCGGGTGGATGGTGCTTGAAGTGGCCGGCCATACCGTGTATGTTAAAATCGTTGCAAAAATACCTAACCAAAACTTCAAAACATAAATGAATGTCTTCTTTTAATGTCGATACAAAGGATCACTGGGTCGGAATGTTGAAACACGCATTTCAGAACTCGATATTTGCAAAGATTGCTGTCCCTCTTGCACAAGGAGGGAACCAGTGGCCACAGCTAAACAAGATAAAACATACCACAGTAACATCCGCTAATTCATCAAGAAAGGAATTCCACACAGCCAGAGCATCCCGAGTCCTTTGTATCGACATTAAACTCAGAAGTTGACGTTTGTTTATAATGTGTGGCTCATTTCTGGCTGATAAATAGTGGTTTTGTTTCAGCCCTTGGTGTTTAGCAGTAGGTGCTGTGCTGCTGCAGTCCGTGTGTGTGTGTATGTAGTGTGTGTGTATGTAGTGTGTGTGTATGTAGGCGCGCCCGTTGTAATGACGCTGCGTCCCAAAGGTGTGTGAGGAGTCACAGGAGTATCGAGTCATTTGGACAGAGGGGATTATAGTGGCCAGCTACTCGCGTCGCTAGCTGGCCAAAAAAGACTTGAGGGCCACACTGAGTGAGGACGGGGGCTGCATGCCCACCCCTCTTCTAGTGCTAGCAGGTTGGCTTAAGCCGCTTTCAGACATGCCTTGGAATTCGGGAGTCATCTAGAGCAGCGTTTCTCAACTGGTGGGTCGTGACCCAAAGGTGGGTCGCGGGGCCGTTTTGATTGGGTCGCATTGGCCCACATTAGTAGACATTGGCCCAATTTTTTTTTTTCTTTTTTTTTCATATTTCATTTGAGTTAAATTCAGATTATTGAAACTGGATTAGCCTGACCAGTTTTACTTGTTTAACAAGCTGAAGCATATGCTCTGCCTGTAATTCAAGAGAAGTCTGCCTTTTCATTTCATATTTAATTTTAGTTCAATTCAGATGATTGAAACTGGATTAGCATGGCCCCAGTTTAATTAAAAGTTATGACCAGTTTAACTAAAAAGCATATAGCCTGCCTGTGATTCAATAATAGTCTGCCTTTTTATTTCATATTAGTTAAATTCAGACTATTGAAACTGGATTAGCATGACCAGGTTAACTTGTTTTATTATTATTATTATTATTATTATTATTATTATTATTATTATTATTATTATTATTATTATTATTATTATTAACTTGTTTAAAAACATATAGGCATGTAATTCAAGATAAGTCTGCCTTTTATTTCATATTTCATACAGTTCAAATGAGACTTTCTGAGCATGACCAGTTTGACTTGCCTGTAATTCAAGTCTGCCTTATTTCAATTGGTTTTTAGCCCTAGCTAGTTGCACTTCTGTTGCACTTTTTTGTTCATTTGAGGTCTATAACAGTGCATGAAGGCATTGTGTATTAAATTAATGCGCTATTTTTTGTGCAATAAATTTGAGTGGTTTAAAAACAAAATCTGAAATTTGGGTCACGACTTCATGACAAGGAAAATAGTGGGTCCTGAGGCTACACCAGTTGAGAACCACTGATCTAGAGGGCATCCGGATGGTGGTGTATGTGCGAACACGTTTTGGTGAGCTATGCGCGCTCCCGCGATCCTCCTCCTATCCGCAGGTAAGTGTACCTCGAGCCCTAGTGGCAGGAGCGGATTGTCCCCCCCCCCCCCCCTCCAGAGCTCCGTGAAGTAGCCAGCTCAGTGAGTGCATGAGGACAGAGACAGAAAGCCAGCGTGACAGATTATTATTATTATATAAATAGTCCATGTGAATGAGCAAGCAAAAAAAACATCATGCTGTTTTAGTTTTTCCAAATGAAGCTCAAACCTGCTCCGTGTGTGTCGGCCAACAGGCTACATGTTGCTGGATTGAAATGCTCATGGCTTTGATCTTATTTCATTTCTGCATAGCTTCGCACAGCACACACATTTAATGAGCATTTTTGGACGCGAGGGTCTCCTGCTTCCCAGTATTGGACATCGCTAGGTAGGGTATCTGCCATCTGGATGTGGTTGCGTTCATGCCTTTGATTTAACATGTACACAGCGTTTGTGAAGATTCAATTCCAAGAAGCGTCAAGTCAGGCAGTATAGAACGAAAATTTCCGGGTATAACCTTCGTAATAATGGCAATTAAATAAAGTAAATCCATGTGTAATGTTTTTTTGTGTGCGTTTTGAAAGATACAGAACAGAGATAAACTGGAAGAATATCTGCTCCCTTTTAAAAGTCAATTTTAACCCGTAGTGAGTCGACCGTTCTGATTTTTTGTTACTAAGTAATACAACATTTATTTTATTTTGAAGGTAAAAAAATCTAGCTTCCTGCATTCTGTATAATTCTAGTAGGTTTGATGCATTTTAGGACTGAACATAGCAAAGACCTGTTTTCTTTGTAGTGCTTGAGACTCGAGGAAATCGATGCACCTGGGCGTGAGTTGTAGGGTTGTTTAATTAATTACTAACGTTATGCGCAAACGATTATATGCCGTGAACGTTAGGCAGTTATCGCCCATTATGTATTTTTAGCAACTTGTTTTCAGACTGCATGTCGTGATAGTTTGTTGAATGTCAATGCGATTCACTTAAGGCTACGCTCAGATAGTGAAGTACACCTGTGTGGTTAGTTTTCACAACTCCCCATTGTGTGGTCATGCCCAAATTTCCCCCACCCCCGTCCCCTCTCTACTTTACAAACTCTGCGGAGGTGCTACTCATGTGTGAAAGCAACATGCCTCATGTCTGAAAGGGTACACTTCACATATCATCCGGGGCAGGCTCAGTGGGAAGCAACCCTTAGTGTTTTAAGAGAGACAGTAGGCTCTTTCACACACAGATCGCACAAAAATTGCCGTTTAGGAGTCCCGCAAAGTTCGCACCCTCGCCACAGAAATTGCTTTCACACAGAGCCAAGCAGCACGGCCACATTCCCGTGCTGCAGTGTACTTTCAGGTGAAATCCCCTGCTCCCGGATTGAAAGGCGAGCGGAGGGATTTCCAGCTCCTCCTAGCCCAAATGAATATTTTCATAGGTTAGTGTAGCCTAGGCTACTGTATGATGAACGAATTAATTCAACAACAAGACTTCCCTCCTCCTAGTAGGTGGGCGGGCAGATCGATATACAATACACGACCGCCCGCATATCAAACAGCTGCAGTCTGCATAACGTTCGTCGGGGGAATAGTATAGGCTATAAATGCACATGACTACTTAACGTTAGTAGTTTTTGTAAGGGAATGCAGTCAATGCACAGAGCTGATTTCGAGAGGGAATAACCTCAGACCAACTCGCCACAGACAGCTATAGCCCTCTGAAGCTTATTATTATATCCGTTAATTGTACCTACTAATGTCAACATCGTTTGAGCATAAAGCCTAACCGCACGGAGCATTCCTCCTGGCGTCCCTGCAGTCATGATTGTATAGGCTACTTTTTTTACTTTCACTCCTGCACTTTCTTGCTACATGAGGTGATTTCCCCTGTAATTTTTTTATGAATGAGCTGACCATTCCCACCTTTTCCAGCTTGCTGCGACGACGCTTTCAAATGGAGGCGGGTTGCCAGGTAACCCGGCGCTGTTACTACCTACCGTCGCGGGACAAAAGGCGTAAAACAATTGTCCACCAAAGCGCGTTCACGACTTTCACATCGGAGGCGCGAATCCTATTTTCCGTGCATTTTTCGGCTTTCAAGGCCGGTGTGAAAGAGCCTAGTCTTTCAACCAGAGGTCCACTGTCCACTGTAGGTCTTCTTCAGGGCTTTAAACGCTAAAAAAACAACTTAAAAAGTTTAAACCACTGAAGAATTACCTACAGAGGTCGAAACATGTTGGCTTTTTTAATGATTGAGCCACAACGATAAATGCCTTTTAAATATTTCCTTCCTAATGGTTAACATGTTTTTAAAATGGATTGTCCTTTTGTTTGTAGTGCTCTCTTTTTTCACTGTTTCCCAAGAGAACATCACACATTTTTGATCCTCATTTGACAATAAGGAGCAACCAGTCATTCCTTTTTTTCTAGCTTCCACAAGCGATTTGAATTGTGAAACTTCAGCAGAAGCATAAAGCTACAGCCCATCACCCGGACTATAAAGCTGGACTAACAGGCAGTTCAGACATGGCAATTCGACAAGGACCTAATGAAAATCTAGCCTCTTAGACACATCCACCCATGGAGATACTGTACTTCTACTGGCAAGCATCAACACAGGAGAAAACAAGACAGACTGCCAAGTCGCTTGCTGCTTTCCGCACGAGTTGGTCTAGCAAACAATGAATCATGGCTGGCTGTGCTTTATGGAAATTACCAACACTGTCGTAACAAACATTTGACCAAAGGTAACAACATACTGTAAATGTCACTTTGACCACTTGATCCCTCTGAAGGGCGCTTGTGTTAATCCCATTGTCAGGGTGTTAGGAAAATCACAGAGGGGCAATAATAAAATTCTTTCTAGATTGTAACGACTCCAGCCATGGCCGACCCTCCTTTGAAGGGCTTAAGGAGTCAAGAGTCTTCTTAAATGTCAACCCCTTTGTAGGGCTTAGGGACGGGCACAGTAGCCAAGGGGTAGGGGGTGGGGTGTGAAGGCGTAATCAGCACCCCTGGGTGTGAGTGGAGAGGGAAATAAAGGGAGAGACACTGAGGGTGATGCATTCCACCCATACCACCAGAGCATTTAGAGGAGGAGAGGACAATAATGGAGATTAGGACTGCAGGCTTAGACACACAGACACACACACACACACACACACACACACACACGCGTAGGCTGTCCATATGTTGACAGCAGCAACGTTAACCACACTGGTAACTCCCATTGTGAATATTTTAGCAGATGAACTTAACCACACATTTTCATTTTCATTTGGCTGGTGCAATGTCACCAAACCTCAAGTCCAAGTCGAACCCAAGTCCGAGTCATGGAGGTCATGACCGAGTCGAGTCTCAAGTCCTCAAGTCTCAGTATCGGATTGAGGTAACGTAATGCTTGCTAGAACAGTCATTTCCTCAATTGTCCTTTTACAGATGAGTGATTTCACAGACATGTTCAAATCATCTTATCAGTGGTTGTGCTGTAAGGGAGTGAACCACTTTAGAGCCACGGACCCCCATTTGATGAGATTTTGTTTCTCGCACCCAAATAATCTTTTGTATTGTTTGATATGATTTTGTCCAGAATCTCATGCCTATCTGTATTGTAGGTAGAGAGATAACAAAGAAACTATGACAGAAATAGTCATTCTTCTACATGCAATAACTGTATTAACTTATTGTAAATTAAATAATGCTTAAGTTTAATAATTCATCAATTTGCTGGGGACCCCCTGGAACCCTTGGTGGTCCTCATACCCCAGGTTGAGAACCACTGCTGTAAGGTACATTTTCATAGGCTCTGTCTACACGGAGGTCTATATTGTTATTAATCAGAATCAGAATCAGAAAGACTTTAATGATCCCCGGGGGGAAATTGGGACAAGTTACAGCAGCTCGCACTCAGAACACACATAGCATAACACAGTATCTCCCTAAACTTAAACCATCAGTACAATAAGTAAAATGCAGTAAAATGCAATAGAGTAAACTAAAATAAAGTAGAGTAAGTAGAGTAAAGTATAATAAAGTAGAATGTACAGTACGTGTCAAATTGCAGTTATTGCACATTGGAATTATATTAAGTCAGCTTGCCCATTACATGTGGCTCAGCTAAGGCACAGTTAACCTATCGGCTGAGTCAGTCTCAGGGAGACTGAGTGACTCCGAGGTGCTCTTTTAAGTGAGGCGTTAAAGAGTCCAATGGCCACAGGCAGGAATGATTTCCTGTGCCTCTCTGTGTTGCATCTAGGTGGGATCAGCCTCTCACTGAACGTGCTCCTGTGTTTGACTAGCACGCCGTGGAGTGGGTGAGAGTCATTGCTCATGATGGAGCGTAGCTTGGACAGCGTTCTCTTCTCCGACACCGCTGTCAGAGAGCCCAGTTCCAGCCCCACAATGTCCCTGGCCTTACGGATAAGTTTGTTGAGTCTGTTGGTGTCCGCTGCCTTCAGCCTGCTGCCCCAGCACACAATAGCATACAGGAAGGCACTAGCCACCACCGACTCAACATCCTCAGCATGGTCCGGCAGACGTTGAAAGACATCAGCCGTCTCAGGAAGTAGAGACGGCTTTGCCCCTTCTTGTAGAGTGCATCAGAGTTCTTAGCCCAGTCCAGTTTATTGTCAATGTGTAGAAATCTGAGTTGCTAAAAAGATCATACACAAATTTGATTGAATGCCTCACGTGGACTGGCAAGAATTATATCATATCTGGTCCACTGCCCTGCCTAGGTTCAGGAGACATGATGATCTGTTCAACAGGGACGGGCTCCATTTAAATAGAAAAGGAGCTAGGGTGCTCTCTTCCAACATCCAGATGTCTCTGAACTCATTCAAATGGGAGCCTGACACCGAATGACATGACTCACACCCAAGCCTCCCATCCGATCAGCCTCTTCAACACACTCACGCCTCCCCTCAGTTCGGGCTTGGTTTAGTGTCTTTTCCCCAATTGTCAATAACGGATCTGCACAACTGTGATGTTTCTTCTCCTGGTACTGATGTTTGCCTCGACCCTGATTTTAAATTGCTGTACTGTGCGACTCTCACGCCGCACCTCAAGACCGAGGGGAGTCTCAGAGGGCAATTTAATATTTGTTCCCATTGGTCCCGACCATCATGTTCCCCCCATTAGGCAAACCCCTGCTATTCTGGGGTCCCCACAAGAATTTCAAGCCGCATCTGGCTTGAAATTCCTGCACCTGAATGTCAGGAGTCTGCTGCCCAAAATTGACTTCATTAATGTATTAATTAATGACGCTTCCCCCGATGTTCTTGTTATTTCAGAATCTTGGCTCTCTAGTAGAATTCCAGATTCAGATATCACCATAAATGGGTTTAACCTTTTTAGAATGGACAGAAAGGCTAAAGGAGGGGGTGTCGTGATTTTGGTTCGAGACCATTAAGTCACACATGTCCTAGCAGCCTCCTCTATTCCAAAATGCCTTGATTACATCGCCTTAGACATCTGTATAGTGTATAGGAGGCGATATTCATATTGTAGTCTTAGGCATCTATCGCCCACCCTCTGCGCCGAAATTGGCTCTTGACGATCTTGGGAAAGTGCTGTCAAAATTCATCTCAACTGAACTAATAGTGCTAGGTGACCTGAACCTGGATTGGCTCTCAGAGGCATCTACTAATCTAAAACACCTTTGTCTAGAACTAGACCTATCCCAGCTCATTCTCCATCCCACTAGGCCAAACGTAAAAAAAACATCTAAATCCACTCTGATAGACATTGTCTTAACCAACAGACCCCTTAAAGGAACACTCCGCCCATTTTCAACCAGCTTTGTATCATTAGAACATCAGTAGTATATCAGAAAACTGTAAATTGTTTTGAAGTCTGTCATTTAATTTGACAGTTATTGAGTGTTAAAGTGTGGACCAGTGACATCACTGGTCCACACTAACTCAAATTAATAACTCCTTAACTCAAATCAACTCTCAATAACTGTCAAACTAGATGAATGATGAATAGTTTGACAGTTATTGAGAGTTGATTTGAGTTAATGAGTTATTAATTTGAGTTAGTGTGGACCAGTGATGTCACTGGTCCACACTTTAACACTCAATAACTGTCCAATCCCCCCTCAGATGAATTGTGAGAATAATATAATCTCCAATAGAGTAGAGATGTGTGATGCTTTTAACCAGCACTTTGCCTCTGCTGGGTATCTATTTGAGAAGCTCTCTGCTAGTACAGTTCCCTCAGGTCACACTCATGATGCCTCTGCTGATCCCTCAGCTGAGGGCTCTTCAGTCCCTTCCCCTTTCGCCAACCACTTTTCATTTAGACCTGTAAGCGATCACAAAGTCCTTGAGGCGCTCTTAAAACTAAATACAAAGAAGTCCAAAGGGGAAGATGATATTACACCATTTCTCTTACAACTTAGTGCCCACCTGGTTGCCACGCCGATAGCCCACATATTTAATTTGACATTTATCTCTGGTGAGATTCCATCTATATGGAAGACAGCTCTGGTTACGCCCCTCTTCAAAGGCGGCGATCCAAGCGAACTAAATAACTATCGTCCTATTTCAAAACTGTGCTGCTTAGCCAAGGTGCTTGAAACCTTGGTGAACGAGCAACTAAGGGCTTTTTTAGACACTTATAATATCCTCCAATCCCACCAATCAGGATTTAGACCCAAACACAGTACTGTCACAGCCACTTCCCTTGTAATAAATAACATTCTAAATGGTCTCGACAATCGCCAGCATTGTGCAGCTCCATTCGTAGACCTATCCAAAGCCTTTGACACTGTAGATCACAACATTTTGTTATGTAAACTGTCCGACATTGGTCTGGATGATCCCTCAGTCAGGTGGTTCGCCAACTACCTAACCGGGAGAAAACAATCCGTTGTCGCTGGCAACATCAAATCCAGCCCTTTGTTGATCGGTAAGGGCGTGCCTCAAGGGTCCATTTCCGGTCCAATTTTATTTACTCTTTACATTAATAACATTTTTTTCCCCTCTGGGCTCAGTAACGTCCACTTTTACGCAGACAGCACAATTTTATATTGCTTCGGGGCCACTCCGGCTCAAGCGGCTACAAGTCTGCAGGTCGCCTTTGACGCATTTCAACGGTCCCTTTTCAAACTAAAATTAGTCCTGAATTCAAATAAAACCAAGTGGATGATGTTCTCTAGATGTACTTACAACAACCTTGGTATCCGCACACTTCAGGGTGAGGAAATTGAATGTGTGGACTCATACAAGTACCTTGGTATCTGGCTGGACACTAAACTTTCCTTCCACTCACATGTTGAACACCTTACCAAGAATTTGAGGAGGAAGATTGGCTTCCTGTACAGGAACAAATCCTGCTTCTCTTTTTATTCTCGAAAATCTATTGCTCAATCGTTAATTCCATCTGTTTTTGATTATGGAGATGTTATATATATGCATGCCTCACCCACCATTTTGAAGCCGCTTGATGCTGTGTATCATAATGCTCTGCGTTTCATAACAGGTGACCTTTTTCTTACACATCACTGTATATTGTATGAAAATGTGTGCTGGCCCTCCCTGATGGTTCGCAGAGAGCAACATTGTCTCTTATTTATTTATAAAGCTTTGATTGGGAAGCTGCCACTTTATCTGTCCTCAACTCTCACTCATAACAGTATAAGTTATCAAACACGCTCGCGGTCTTATGTCAGACTGTCTGTCCCACGCGTGAGGACTGAGCAGGGAAATACTGCTTTTTCTTTTTATGCTCATAACAAATGGAATGAGCTCCAGGACAATTTAAAATTGGAGCGATTGATCCCTCTTAATTCTTTCAGAATGCTGCTAGAGAGCGCCCTACAAGAGGAGTGTTCGTGTTTTACATGAAATATTTTCACTTGTTCTTATTGTTTTATCATGTCTGTAAACTTGTAACCTCTTTGTATATGTTTTCTGTACCCAGGGCACTCTTGCAAATGAGAGCTTGCTCTCAAGAGATATCCCCTGTATAAATAAATGCTAAAAAAAAAAAAAAAAAAAATTAACCGCTTTATTAAATTTGCGGACAAACACCACTGGCATTGGGCGGATTCTTAACAACGACGATATATATGTAAATATATATGTGATATATGTAAAAAGGTGCCGCAACAGAGCCCAGAAAATAATTGATGACCCCAGTCACCCAAGAAATGGTCTGATCACCTGACTTCCTTCGGGAAGACGCTTCCGGTGCGAGCACTCCCCAGACAGGAAGGCTAAACATAGACAAGCAGACTGGTGAACAGCTTCTTCCCAGAGGCAGTACGGTTCTTAAATGAATAAATAGCACAACTGCACCTTTTTGTTTTAATCTGTTGCTTTATTTTATTTTTAGATCTGCTGCTATTACTGTACTATTTTATTATTTTATCCTTTTATTTTTCTTAATTTTGAACTATGCAAGCGTGCCATTCTGGCATAACAGCACTTTATTACGTTGCCTTCTTAAAATCATATTTTATACTTTTTACCATGCACTGTGCCGACATGCTGAATGTATCCATGTCTACCATGTTCTAGTGTTTGTCATGTGCTCTCTGTATTTGTTTCTCTTTTTTATACCATGTTGGAGGTGTGGCTTGTGAACAAGAATTCCAATGCATTTTAATGAAAAATGTTATGCAAATAGGAAATAAACTTGAAACTGAAACTGAGCGCTAACACCTGAGGAGACGGTCATTTATTTTGTACCTTATGTTAATAATTGCTCCATTTGGCAAGTGGTTGGCTGGGTTTCACTGTACTGTCATGGTACAACCTCATATGGGTTGCAAGCTTGCTTCGCTGCTGGTGTGCTGTTTCACTTAAATACTACAGTTCTCATAACGTTAGAATGGCCAGGTTATGAGCAGAGCCTTCAGCGCCAAACATAACTATTTCCATTCATGCAATAAATGGTAAATCTATGACGAGAGTGTCATGGGTAAAGTTAATTTAGTGATGTAGGATATTTCCCTTGCATCAAGATAGCTACTTCGATATCTTGCCAGATGTTCATTCAGGGATGGTCAGTGTGCTGCTGAACGCTCATCTTGAATGTGAAGGGCCCAGCACTGCAGCATGGGCATCCAAGCTGTTGCTGTTGCTTAATAGGTAAAGTTAATTTGGTGATGTAGGATATTTCCCTTGCATCAAGATAGCTACTTTGATATCTTGCCACATGTTCATCAAGGATGGTCAGTGTACTGCTGAGTTCCCACCTTGAACGAGAAGGGCTCTGCGGCATGAGCATCCAAGGGAAATTGCAACATGCTTGTTGCGTCATAGGCTGGGTAATGGGGATTATACACTCCCTGCTGATTCAAGACTCAAGCAGGGAGACATTTTGTTGTTTTGGGGGGGGGGTTTGCACTCCCCGCAGAAACTCTTGCTGCTGCTTGGATTCATGGGGAGCATCCTCAAAAGCAGAGCCCATCAGCTAATCTTGTAGAATTGATTGGCCTTCACTGATACATCATTCCAGTCTAAAAGGCTTCTTCTTAGTTGACAGCTGCTGATTGGATTATTGTTAAACATTCATCAATCATAGCATTCTAACCTCGATGCTCAAAAGGCTATGAGTGCCCACCTGAGTTTAAAAATTATGTTGAAGCATAGCGCTCAAGTTCTCTTTATTATCTAGCATGTATTGTTAAACTACTGCTGTGTTACAGTAATTGCCTGGCTCTTCTGCTATAATTCAGTCTAATTGGCTCAAATTTGCTCAGCTAGCTCCTCCTGCTGGCACTTCCATGTAAGCACATGGAAGGCCAGGGAGGTTCGCCTGGTATGGTCGTTTTGGGGTCTTTTGTTGCTCTCCTTGCCTTAAGGCTATTCCATGTTGCTCATGGAGGGGCAATGAGCCCCCAGAATCTGCTGCTGCTGCTCTCCCTGCCTTAGGCTTTCCATGTATGCGCATGGAAGGGCAGGGAGCCTCCAGAACAGAGCCACACCGCCAAATATAACTCATGCTAATAAAAGCTTTAAATTGATCTAAGTGGTGTGTTTTTGACTAAAGTGGTCCTGACTGAAATCACATTCTGTTCGTTTCGTGGATCTGTCTGGACTCAGCGCTGTGCACAGTCATTTCAGTGGGTGGAAGTAGCCTACTTGCCTTGACAGACAACTCATTCAGCCAATCAGCGTCAGATCCAGTCAAATCCAAATCCACTCGGGAGAACGGTGAAAACATATTTTCCGCCGAGAAACTACTACTTGTAGTACACTCCCCCCGGACCACGACCCGCTACAATTTGCATACCGCCCCAACAGGAGCACAGCGGATGCAGTAGCACACGTGCTCCACACCGCCCTCTCTCACCTGGAGGGGAAGGACACCTATGTGAGAATGCTGTTCGTGGACTACAGCTCAGCATTCAACACCATAGTACCCTCCAGGCTGGTAAGCAAGCTCAAGGATCTGGGACTAAACACAGCAATGTGTGACTGGATCCTGGACTTCCTGACAGACCGCCGCCAGGTGGTGAGAGTGGGCAACCTCACCTCCTCCCCACTGACCATCAGCATAGGAGCGCCCCAGGGGTGAGTCTCCAGCCCCTTCTGGTACGACCTCTACACCCACGACTGCGTGGCGACTCAATCTTCGAACACCATCGTGAAGTTTGCAGACGACACAGCAGTTGTGGGGCTGATCTCCATGAGCGACGAGACAGCCTACAGAGAGGAACAATGGTGCCAGGACAACCACCTCTTTCTGAACGTCTCCAAGACCAAGGAGATCATTGTAGACTACAGGAGGGGGGAGGGCGCATACCCCCCAATCACCATCAACGGCACAGTGGTGGAAAGGGTGGACAGCTTGAAGTACCTGGGAGTCAACATCCACCAGGACCTGACATGGGCCGGCCACACCGCCACTGTTGTCAAAAAGGCCCAACAGCGACTACACAGACTCAGGCGCCTGAAGAAATTTGGGCTAAGGCCAGAAATCCTTAGGGACTTCTACAGAGGCACCATTGAAAGCCTGCTGACTGGCTGCTTCACCACCTGGTACGGGAACTGTACCACCATGGACCGCAGGGCGCTAAGAAGAGTGAGGCGCGCGGCCCAACACGTAACAGGATGTGAGCTGGCAGAACTGCAGGAACTGTATAACCAGCGGTGCCTCAGGAGGTCCCTGAAGATCATCAAAGACACAAACCCCTCGTAACGGGACAAGCCCCGTCTTTTATTGTCACACGAACACCACAACACATGCATGCGGCCACAACACACTCATGCTGACGGTGGCCGGTGAAAAGTGTCCTCTGCATTTAACCCATCCAGGCATGTCCTTTCCTCCGGGGGGCAGGCCAGGAGCAGCCAAACCACCCCCACAACAGCCTGTTCTCCCCGTTAGCCTCAGGGAGGAGATACAGGGTCCCAAAAGCACGCACAAATCGCTTGAGGGACAGTTTCTTCCCCCAGGCCATGAGACTCCTTAACATACACAAATAGTGTAGTAGCTGTACTGTACTGTACTGTAGCTGCTACCATTACGTATGTCTAATGTTTAATTGTATGTTTAATTAGGTATATGCTATTTGCACCTGTGCAAACAGAACTTCAATTATGTTTAAGTATGTTTAATGTATGTACATGCCATGTGCACCTATGTGCAGTGAATATGCCACTGTCTTTGACTTGTCTTATCACTTTACTGCCTTATTGCTTGTTGTGTCTCTTGTTTTCCTGCACCCATATGCCCTGTTATTTTGTACTATGTTGTAAACGGAGTCCACAGCACAATAATTTCACATGTGATACTTGTACTACGGAGTGACAATAAAAATCTTGAATCTTGAATTGTTGTTGTTGGGTGTATTTCTGCAATAATTGTACTTTATTGCTGTTTAAACTGGACAAATGTTGACATTACTGCTCGAGGTGGACAGCCATGGAGGCAGCCATTACTGTTTTGCCAGCGGTGTCCCTGATTGGCTGGTTACAATGTCAACTACGAGGCAGGTCCCTGATTGGCTAGGGCCATTTGTAATTTCTGAAAGCGCCCACCCCGGGGCAGAGGCCAGATGGTCTCCAGAACGAAACACAATGTGAGTTCACGTGACCGGATGGTTTACCAGGCTAACAGCCCCTCACATTGAGTTTCTGAATTCTGTGTGGTGCTGATGGACAGTGCAAAAAGTGCTCTGAGAACAAATTATTTGACCTCTGTACTGTTTATGGTCAGATGTGGGCCACCAACATTTTTGAGATTTTCAAGTTGGCCATGAGTCGGAAAAGGTTTGGAACCGCTGGTGTAGCCTGTATCGAAGGTGATCAAGTCCTAAATTCAAGTCCCATTCAAGGATTGTAGATCAGGATCTCCATGAGCCCAGGCTTCCCCCCCATCCTCTCCACCCAAGACAATTTGGTCTCCTCTCCACCCTGGCATCTATTCCTCCCTCCATTAACACGTTCACTGCCGTTGACGAGTCAACTCGTCAAAAAAAAAATTAATAATAATTTGACGGTGGGACGTGGATCAACGCCCCCCACGTCTCCTATAAAAAATATGCGAGCCACCGAACGTGTACAACCGATTCCACCGACCCACTAAGTGGCGACAGGGCTCTCCAGACTAGAAAAAGACGAGCCAAAACTGCAGGGGAACGCGCGAGGAAACCATTCTCATACTGTAAAATGGATTGGCGAAAACGCTTTCGCTTTCGCGCTGGGAGCTGGCGGTGGGGGATTGCAAATTTGCATAATAGATTATGGGTGCAACACACTTTGAAACACCGGCAGAAAGCCCACAATCGCACGCAGCTTCATTCCAGCTGAGCTCACAACCGAAACGAACGAGCCCCATGCAGACTCGCCCAAAGAGCGGCCGCCAGCAGCCAGGCAGCACAGACAGGCAGAGCCTCGCTTGTACCGCTGCAGCCACGGAGGGAGAAGGAGAACACACACCGAGGGAGGAGTTTGAAGGAGAGGGGGGTTTCCTGCTGCTATGGAGGAAATTACTGTTCAAAACTATTGTTTAGATGTCTGACGTCTTACGCCAAAAATAAATGGTTAAAGTGACTGTTCTATCGAATTTCACAAAAAGCCATTTATCTCAGCTTAAATTTTCAGACGCTGAAACCATGCTGTATTCAACTGCTAATGCCTACATAACTACTAACTCTACAAACTAACTCTTTTAGACAGAGAAAGCACACATTCTATTAGTTCTTTTGAGATATTTTGTGTTCACAAAATCTTAGCAGAAAATAATCCTCGGCTCTTGAAAGATGAGCCAGAATCCTCAAAAAAAAACCTTGGCAGAAGCTACCTACAGTAAAAAAAAAACTGCTGGCAGTGAATGTGTTAATAAACCTATTGTATTCTGGTCCTAGCTCTGATCCAACCCGTCCCTTCCAGAACATGAGACCTCCCACCCAATCCCACATTCCCCAACCGCCTGGTTTCCAAGGTCCATTGAAATAGTCCAGACGCCTCATTTCCAGCTATTTTTAGCATCACAATAAAGCTTACGAAAAAAAGGAGAAAAAGTCTTGCAGCCATTTCACATTAAATGTGCTTTTGGGGAGGGGGGACTGTTCTGCCAGCAAAGGCCTGCCAAAGCAAACGCAGTCCAAGGGAAACAATAGCATGAAAACAGCATTTTTTTCCCTCTTCATAAGCTGCCTTCTGAACAAGACTCAAATCAGTGTATTTCTTTTAAAGAGGTCTGTGACATTTGAAATAAAGAGGTTTTGTTAGTTTGCAGGGGAAAGCAATGTCTTCCAGAAATCCTCTTGGGCCTGGAAACAGACGGCTGGAGGGCAAGAGCAGGGGAGGGGGAGCTGGACCGGGCTCATCTGGAAAGAGTTCAGTCCAGAGTTGTAAATGGCAGACAAATGGCCGCTTCCTTAAGGCCAAGTGAGCGAAGTTACCGGCTGCCGTTCTGCACTGTTACAGAGGACTGTCAAGTATGTTGCGTTGCAGTGTCACATGCTGTACTGTCAGTGCCGTTAACAGCTGCTGTTACAGAGGACTGTCAGGGATGTTGCAGTGTCACATGCTGTACTGTCAGTGCTGTTAACAGCTGCTGTTACAGAGGACTGTCAGGGATGTTGCAGTGTCACATGCTGTACTGTCAGTGCTGTTAACAGCTGCTGTTACAGAGGACTGTCAGGGATGTTGCAGTGTCACATGCTGTACTGTCAGTGCTGTTAACAGCTGCTGTTACAGAGGACTGTCAGGGATGTTGCAGTGTCACATGCTGTACTGTCAGTGCCTTAACAGCTGCTGTTACAGAGGACTGTCAGGGATGTTGCAGTGTCACATGCTGCACTGTCAGTGCTGTTAACAGCTGCTGTTACAGAGGACTGTCAGGGATGTTGCGTTGCATTGTCACATGCTGTACTTAGTTACATGACACTGCTGTCGATGATCAATTAAATGTGTGTGTACGGAGGTTGCACTGTGTCCTGCTGGAAGACCCTGCAGCGCATAGTGAGAGCAGCTGAGAAGGTCATTGGTGCCCCCCTCCCTTCTCTCCAGGACATTTATGACACATGCCTGGTCTGCACTGCAGGCGACCCCATGCCCTCACACTGCTTCTTCAGTCTCCTGCCGTCCGGGAGGAGAATGAGGAGCCTTCGGGCAAGGACCAGCAGACTGAGGGACAGCTTCATCGACCAGGCTGTCAGGAAGCTGAATTCTTCTCTTCCAGCCCCCCTCCCCCCCCCACAGACTCTGGACTATGACACCACGCGTTATTATGGAACCCACCGCGGTTCCGGAAAAACCACGCCCTGTGCCCGCCTACGCAGCAGTCAAGCGCTGGGATTGGCCAGGCGCCAATGAGGTCTAATGCTCACAGCTCGTCACTCAATAGGGAAATAAAGCTTAGTTGATGACTTATTTACAGAGTAATAAGAGAGTAGGAGCACAAGATAGGGATTTGGCAAAGGTTTGGTAAGATAGGGAAAACTTTTTTATTTTCTTAATTTTTTCTCCTAAATCCATTGCATACCTAAAGATGTAACGCTTTTCTTTCTTCTCTTTTTATACTTTTTTATGAATGTATGCAAATGTATCTCTATACTCTCTTAATGTAAATTAACCCACAACGAAACAGCGTCTCTGGAAAACCATCTGTCAGTGTGATTATCCTGTTAAAATAAAGGTAAAAAAAAAAAAAAAAAAAAAAACTTAAGACAGCATGAGTGTGTGTGTGTGTGTGTTTGTTTGTGTGTGTGCGCATGTGTGTACCTGTAGGGGAGCTGTAGGACACTGTTATGTCTCCGGTCAGGTCAGCGGGGGGGTAGTGGCCGTTAAGAAATGCAGAAAATGCCACAACGGTGGAGGAACCCACACCTAGGGAGAGGAGAGAGAGGTGCTAACGTTAACACACACACACACACACACATAGACAAGGTTCGGAGTAGGTACAGACACGTACACACACACATTTGACGAGTCAGCATTTTTTGTGTGATAAATTGTTTATTGAAACCATTCAATCATTACAAGCACAAGACAGGATGTGTGAGCTCTCTTCCCACTCCCATCCCCACATACATACACGCCCACTCATACCACCCGCCTACCTTCAGAACACAAAATGAAAGATGTCAGTTCTTGTTTATATAAAAATACAATAAAAGGAAAAGAAAGGAGAACACCTTTTCAACCCCCCACCCCCCGCGGTCTGTCTTCGAAGTAAACATATCACACTTGAGCCCTTTTCCCACATGCGCTTTGTACCGCAAAATGACCGGTACGTGGTCTAATGCCTGCATGTGAGAAAGGCACCGTGCCGGTATAAGCGCGACCCCGTCGTCCCCGACATTTCACCTGTTTCGACCCTGTCAGAAGAGCGGTATGCTCTTAAGGAGACGCAAGTGGAAACGGTTCCAGTCATTTTCCGCGACAGCGGTCGTTCAATCATGGGCGAGGAGTAGCCTACACACGTTGCTTAATGTTCCAGCGGGCATAATCTAATCATTCGAGCACATTAAAGCAAACTGGCGAAATGATCTTGTGATAGCCTAATAAGAGCAGTATGTCAGCTTGCTGATTTCCGAAGGCAACCCCGGACACATCAAATGAAGCCAGTCTGTAAAAACTGCTTCAACGCGACGCAGGTGAACGGATAAACATCGAACCAGCAACTATTTCTCAGACACGGATCCCAACTTCTTCAAAGTGCATCAACTAATCATTCGCGCACATCAAAGCAAACTACTTCCACACATTTCGCTTCCTGCATTTGCTGTGTCATTCGCTGTGTCTGTCCGTGGCTGCTGCTCTCGAGCAGAGAGGGGAGGGGGAAATCGGCTGTGTTGATTACGCTGGCGGCTTGACGCTGCTCTTAAGTCAAACGAGTGTGATTTATTGTGTGACAACTGACAAGCGAACTTATTTCGAGTTTTGCCGACCCCCCAAATAAGCTCCCCCCTCCCCCCGCCCCCCCAACATACAGGAAAATTCGCTGATAGATTCCCACATGCGCGAGCCGAAGTGTGAAGGGAAATGTCCGATATTGACTTACAGGTAATTTTCCGGTACGCATGTGGGAAAAGGGCTTTGGCTACTGTAGCACTGGTTCTTGAGGCACTGAGGTCATTAGGTCGGACATCTGGGATGCTACATCTCCCCAAAGTTCAAGAGTTGAGGACTTTGCTTTGTTTTGTTTTTTCCCATATTTTATTTTGTAATTTTCAGAACATAAAAAAACAAAAACAGGCTCAGACACAAAAACATACATATGATGATATCATGATTGTGAATTTCCTAAATGAATTGGTCCTCAGGAACTGGAGTCTCTCCATATGTATAACCGAGACCATGTCCGTCAGCCACAGCTGAAAAGAAGGTGGAGAGGGGGACTTCCACTCCTTCAGAATGAGTCTCTTGGCGATAGTCGTCCCCTGTGTCAGGAGGAAAAGGAACCATTCAAGCCGTTTGCAGCACTTGAGGAAACCATGAGTTTGTTTGTTTAATTCATTGATATAAGCGATTGTGCGAACGATTAATTAATTAATAGGCTGCTACGTGAACGTTAGCAGGTAGGCCAACTTACCAATAGCCTGATGCAGTAAGTAGTAGGCTATCATCTCCTTGTTGCATTTTTTAACTGGCAGATGGGGGGGAAGAAACGATTCAACTTTCACTCACCTAATTTGGCTCTCTTCCAAATAATCCAGCCACGTAACTACGTCCATTCATGAAATGATTAAATAGCACCGGGACATTAACGGTTTGTAAAGTAACTCAGACATACATGATCCAGAACATGAGTTGCCGGTGTTAAACAACAGCCGTTTTGCCAATGATGTGGATCCTGTACTAGGGTCTCAGATGGTAATGATCCGCACTCGCGGGAGTGCGCATAAGGCGGATAATTGTTTCTAAACATGCAGGCCGACCGGCTAGCAGCTGGTCATAATCCGGCTTTCACTGCATGTTTAGAAGGGGCTATAGACTGTTGTACAGCCTTAGGGAGGAGCAGAGAGGATTCTGAGCAGCCGAAGATGGCGAGTTCCGCCTCCGGCTCAAGGGTTATTTCATAGACCTTAGAGTACCAATTAGGGATGTTCATTTTGAAAAATTTCCATAATCGAAAATCAGGGAAAATTAACTATCAATTATCGATCATATTAATAATATTTTTTTAATATATATATATATATATATATATATATATAAATTTCCCGAAAAATTCCCCGAAAAATTTCCCAGAATATATATATATATATATATATATATATTTTTTACAAAATGAATGCCTATGGCAGAAAATACGAAAGACAACGTGTTCTCCTCAATGAACTCTTTTTTCAATGTGTCTCCTCTCCAACACTCTGCTGTCCCCGGCGCATGCCGGTGTGAATTCCCCATGTTTAAAACAGTTTTGTTGGCACAAAGGCCGGTGCCCAGCCAGAAAACTAGAGACTAGCTCCACCTCACGTTAGTCGGCTGTGCAATGGAGTGGGGCGAGGAGGATCGAATTCCACCCAAACCTAGTCCGCAAACAAACAAACAAAAAAAATAATAATAATAACAAAATCGATAAAAATTCCACATGATCGATTCCATTCCTTAACGATCAATTATCGATTTTCGATAACTGATGAACATCCCTAGTACCAATCAAATATTTTGGCCCAGAATCCAGATAGTGAAGGACAAAACCAAAAAGCATGGGATAGTGTACCCTCTGACACCCGACAACTATCACATAGTGGTGAGACAGAAGGGTAGATCTTGTGCAACCTGGACTTTGAATAATGAAGACGATGAGTGACCTTAAACTGCATCAGTTGGTGTCTGCTGTTAACTGAGCAGAGCTGGACTATAGTTAAGACTCCTGTCCCATATAATTTCAGACAAGTCAACATCAAGTTACTCCTGCCACGCCTCTCTAATCCTTTCAGTAGGGGCCCTGATACAGCCATCAATCAGACACACAAATCTAGAGATAAAATGCCTGGATTGAGGGGGGATTAAGATCAGGACTTCGCTTTGTTAATCCTTGCTGTGGATAGTTCAAGCATCACTACAGTATATCACGAAAATAGGCTAGCCATTTGTGAATGCTAAGTGAGTGAGGGGGAAGCCACCGTTGGGCTATCATTTTCTTGGTTGTGGTTAAGCCGTCAAGCCAAATTTTACTCTGTTTATCAGACAGGTTTAATTTAGTGTCATCGTTGAGTAACAGAAGAATTGAGTCAAGAGGAATCTGATGTCCAATATTGTCAGATATTACTGAGGTCGTTTTATCCCAGAATTCCTGGATTTTACGAGTCAGCATTTTTTAAGGTGTGGATGGGAAAGGATATAGCATACCCAACACTAACCAGACCCGCCAAACACACACAGACACATGCAGACATGCACACACACAGCTATGCTACCTTAAAACATCTCCAGGTGATGTGAGGACAGGGGATTAACAACATTAACCAGAACTTTAACTTACAACTGTGCGCGCGCACACACTCATACACACACACACACACACACACACACACAGAAATTATATGTAGCTTGAGAGAGGGGTGATGACTTGTAGCTTCCCTTCCAATGCCCCTAAACCAACAGAGAAAGAGAGAGAAGGAGGGAGGGAGAGAGAGGGAGAGCAAACAAGCTGGAGAAAAAGCAGGGATCAAATACAGACGGAGAGGAAAGGATATATTACAGCTAATGGCTTCAAGCAGTCTCTCTCTCTCTCTCTCTCTCTCTCACACGCACAGACACACACACACACACACACACACACACACAGACACACACACAGACACACACACACACAGGGCTGTGTGGTGGTGTAATGGGGCGTGATGTTCCTGAGCTCGACCTGTTACAGGTGACTGAACCTCAACTATGTGTGTGTGTGTGTGTGTGTGTGTGTGTGTGTGTGTGTGTGTGTGTGTGTGTGTGTGTGGATGTGTCGTGTGTGTGTGTGTGTGTGTGTGCATGTGTTCTAATGGAAGGTGTGTGTGTTGGACGAATGAATGTAAGGATATTGTGTGTATGTTTCAGTGTATGTGTATGTGTTTGTAAGTGTTTATTATGTCTGTCTGTGTGTGTGTGTGTGTGTGTGTGTGTGTGTGTGTGTGTGTGTGTGTGAGAGTGTGTGTGTGTGCGTGTGTATACGGAGTGTGTGTTTCTCAGCTTAATCATCCCAGCAGTCTATCTGTCTGTTACATTCAAATTAAATGTTCCCACAGTAGTAGAGAACCTCACTGACCACGCACGCACGCACGCACACACACACACACACACACACACACACACACACACACACACACACACGGGGCGAGACGAGGCCTCTTGAGTTGAGGCTAGGCAGAGCAGGAGGCCGAGATGGATGAGAGGAGATGAAAGGAGAGAGTGACGACACCTCTCTGATGGAGACGAGACAAACGATGAGAGACAGAGAGAGAGATAGAGACGAGAGATAAGTCGCTTTCACACACAGATCGCGCAAAATTGCAGTTCAGAAGGCCCACAAACCCAGCAGCCTCGCCACAGAAATTGCTTTCACACACAGCCAAGCAGCACCGCCACATTCCCGTCTTGGGGTGTGCTTTCAGGTGACCGCTCCCGGATTGAAAGGCGGGCGGAGGCATTTCCACCCAGCTCCTAGCCCAAATTAATATTTTCATAGGTTAGTGTAGCCTAGGTTACTGTATGATGAACGAATTACTTCAACAACCAAACATCGCCGATGTACGCCAGCCAACGACGTGCAGCTGCGGTCATTAAGGATCAAACTGATAAAACACGAAAGTGTTGTCCACATGCAGCATAGTAACAAGGCTTTCAATATTCATCTGATCGACTTTATGGATCACAGATGCACCATCATGTAGCCTATTAGGTACAAGGCTAATTCTTATCTTTTGGTTCCAGGTTTTTTGTAAAGCAAATTATTCCCATTAAGTAGCCTAATTAGCGTCCGTTCTGAAAGACGACGCCCGCATATCAAACAGCTGCAGTCTGCATAATGTTACTCATCGTCGGGAGAATAGTATAGGCTATAAATGCACATGACTAACGTTAGTAGTTTTTGTAAGGGAATGCACAACTGGCTAGCTAGACAGATTGCAGTTCTGGAGCTGGTTTCCAGAGGGAATATCCTCAGACCAACTCGCCACAGACAGCTATAGTCATCTTAGCTTAGCTTATTATTATATCCGTTAATTTTACCTACTAATGTCAACATCGTTTGAGCATAAAGCCTAACCTACTTATAGGCACGGAGCATTCGTCCTGGCCGCCTTTTTTTACTTTCACGTATGCCTTTCTTGCTGCATGAGGTGATTTCCCCTGTATTTTTTTATGAATGAGCTGACCATTCGCACCGTTCCGCCATTAAATGGTTCACTAGGGTATTATACCAATGAGGCACCCGGTGTTACAACCATTCAGTTGCTTGGACAAATTATCAACATACAGATTAACAAGAAGTGGGGATAAGATTCCTCCTTGACGGACCCCATTACTAACCCCAAAAGGGGCTGATACACTGTTGCCCCACTTGACTTGCATGGTCTGATGGGCATACCAAAAGGCCAGGGGCCGTATGCACAAACATTCTGAGAATCCTCTCAGAGAGCTCCTAACTTAGCCTAAAAACTTCTAGCCAGGAGTCTTAGCTTAGGGGTGATTTAGGAAAGTTCTCAGAGCAAGTCTGAGGAAGGAAATGACAGAAACCTTTATCTTAGTGAGGAGGTGTGGTTGACCCCGTTGCTGGTATGACTCATTATTTGAGAAGCTGTGATTGGTTGATCAACAAAGAAAAAAAGAAAAACACTCAGTGATAGGATGGACAGTGAAATAAAACGTTCATAGAATTTAGTCTATATTACGACATGGTGAAATTATGAATAGTATTTTATGTAATGAACTCAAATATAATACATAAAAAACTCTCAAGCCTCTTAAAAGTCCTCCTCCCTTCTCGTCCTCTCATCAGTTTTCCACCTTAGGAGCTCTTAAGGGCTAAGATGTTTTGTGAGTAACTTTTATCTTTAACAGGGTCTAGTCCTAACTTTAAGGGGAAATTCTTAGAAAACGTCATGATTCTAAGAATTTTCTTAGAATTTCGTCACTAAGAGCAACTCTTAGTACTAGGAAGCTTCATGAATACGGCCCCAGGATCCTATATAACAATGTAGCTGGGCACACCTCTTTGACCTAACATGACCATTTTTTATGATTTTAGAAGCATCAATAAAACATACAAGAACTGAAGAGTTTTGCCGTCTGTATTTTGTTTACAATTCCCTTTAGGGCATAAATACAGAGGTCAGTGCCATGATTTGCTTTAAAACCAAACTGATTGAGGAGATGAGGAGAACTTAGACTCCTTAACTCTATATATATATCTATGTATATTTATCTATATATATATATATTAGGGCTGTCCCAGCGAGTCGACGTAATCGATGACGTCGACTACGTAATTACGTCGACGCACGCTACGTGCCTCAACGCGTCACAATCGTCTCAAAACAAAAATAGTGTGGCTAATGTTAGCGGCTAACTGTTACTTGTCGTTACTTTACATGGCAGTAAAATGCCACTGAATGACCAAATTTATTTAACATTTAACCATTTCGATTTCCACTTTCTATACGGACCCCCAGCATTGGTTAGTTGTTAACGTCGTGACTATATTTATAACGTTATAACGTATAATAATAATAATAATAATGATTGGATTTATATAGCGCTTTTCTAGACACCCAAAGCGCTTCACAGGAATCATTATTCATTCACACCATTCGTACCAGTGGTGGTAAGCTACGGGTGATGTAGCCACAGCTGCCCTGGGGAAGACTGACGGAAGCGTACTCCGGTTTGAGGGCTGAATACAGCCGTGCTGTCACTCTGGCTGTATGACCCGAGTTATAAACTGGAAACCGGAGTACGTTATAAATGTTATAAATATACCGTAGTCACGTTATAAACAACTAACCAATGCTGGGGGTCCGTATGGAAAGTGGAAATCGAAATGGTTAAAAGTTAAATCAATTTGGTCATTCAGTGGCGTTTTACTGCCATTTAAAGTAACGACAAGTAACAGTTAGCCGCTAACATTAGCCACACTACAGCCGATTACCCATCAGCACACTCTTCTAAACAGGTCGCGTGCCGCATTCCAGTGGGCATTCCCATGCTTTCACATTGATGCGCATCGCTACGACCGGGCGTAGTGTTCAGACGTAAGCCTTGTTGGTGCAACAGGCGTAAGTGCACTCTGAAGACTGGTGGTCTTAACCGACGTAGGAGTTACGACCAGGCATAGTTAAGACCAGTTGGTGCAACCGATGTTGGGTGTGGATGCTACAGACACAGTCTTGTGTCTGGATGATGTGTGACCATCTTACATGGAGCATTTTGTCTTTCTCCAAAATTAAGAGCACAGTTACTGAAAATTGCACATCATTGTACTGTAAGATGATGATTTTATGTTGGACTGCTGCTAAACTCAGTTGACATTGCACAAGGTTTTTGGTATTCCTTCTGAAAGTGACTTGCATTTTATTTATTCTACTATTTTATTTTGAATTGCACTATATTCATTTTATTTGAGGACAAGCTCTTGCTTTAATTTTATTTGAGATATTTTATGTTGGACTGTTAAAGAGAATGAGATGGTTAAATAAAATACTGACATTGAGAAGTTTTTGGTTATTTATTTGTTTGGGGTAAATTTATTGTTATATAATAAAAAAAAGAATAATAATAATAATCGTTAGATTAATCGACTAATCGAAAAAATAATCGTTAGATTAATCGATAAGAAAATAATCGTTTGGGACAGCCCTAAATACACTATAGTGTATATATATATATATATATATATATATATATATATATATATATATATATATATATATATAAAGAATTATTATTATTGTTTTACCACAAGTGGTCAACAAATTGAGAGTTTGTATTGAGAGTTTGGTAGGTTTCATAGAAGAATAAGCTTTTATTTGAATTTTACTTTAGAAACAAGTCTTGCTTTTCTTTTTGTGTGAAGCGAAAAATGGTGGAGTCTACCTTTCTACCTGTTATTGACTATGGTGATGTGTTCTACATGAATGCCTCTGCTCAGTGTCTCCACATGCTGGATAGTGTGTATCATGCAGCTCTGAGGGCCATTACAGTCTGTGGATCTCTTACTCACCATTGTGTATTATACTCAAAAGTGAATTGGCCTGCCTTATGTGCACACCGCCTTGTTGGTATGTTTTGATTTACAAAGCCATTCTTGGCATAATTCCTGCTGTCATCTCTTTTAAGCTTGAAATGTGGAAATTACATCTCCGGTCTCAGGACATTCGGCAATTTGCTTTTCAAAGTCCCCAAATTCCCAAAGTCCGAACTGAACTAGGAAAAAAAGCTTGTAGGTTTTCTGCACCTACTGCATGGAACAAACTACAATCTGATCTGAAACTTCATAGCTTAGTAAGTCTGAACGATTTTAAAGCTATGGTGAAGTCTATTGAAAACAGGTTGTCTGTGTGCAAATGTTTTATCTGATCATCATAATGTTAGTTACTCAAATCTACAGGTATGTGTTTTATGTTGAATCGCTGTGTTGCTGCTGTTCTTGGCCAGGTCCACTCTGAAATAGAGATCCTTGATCTCAATGGGACAAATCTGTTTCAATAATGGCTAAATAAAAATAAAACTGATGCCCCCTTGGCATCACTTCTTAACAATTTGTTTCAACATGCAGGGTAGTCCAATAGACTTCTATAGAACTCCCACAACATGCAGGGTAGTCCAATAGACTTCTATAGAACTCCAACAACGTGCAGGGTAGTCCAATAGACTTCTATAGAACTCCCACAACATGCAGGGTAGTCCAATAGACTTCTATATAACTCCCACAACATGCAGGGTAGTCCAATAGACTTCTATAGAACTCCAACAACGTGCAGGGTAGTCCAATAGACTTCTATAGAACTCCCACAACATGCAGGGTAGTCCAATAGACTTCTATAGAACTCCAACAACGTGCAGGGTAGTCCAATAGACTTCTATAGAACTCCCACAACATGCAGGGTAGTCCAATAGACTTCTATATAACTCCCACAACATGCAGGATAGTCCAATAGACTTCTATAGAACTCCCACAACATGCAGGGTAGTCCAATAGACTTCTATAGAACTCCAACAACGTGCAGGGTAGTCCAATAGACTTCTATAGAACTCCCACAACATGCAGGGTAGTCCAATAGACTTCTATATAACTCCCACAACATGCAGGGTAGTCCAATAGACTTCTATAGAACTCCAACAACGTGCAGGGTAGTCCAATAGACTTCTATAGAACTCCAACAACATGCAGGGTAGTCCAATAGACTTCTATATAACTCCCACAACATGCAGGGTAGTCCAATAGACTTCTATGGAGACAGTCGGCATGTGTGGGAACGCCCACAAAATGTTATACGGCTGGCGCGCGAGTGGGGTAAAACCGCCGATATATCTCAATGGGCTGACTCACCCAAGGAAGGTGCTGCGGCTCTAAACTACAGGTTTGGGGGTTCTAGAGCAGAACACAAGACGTCTGCTCAGATGTGCGTTTACTGCGGTGGTTAAATCCCTGATCGTGTCTGCCTGGGCTGGGCTATCAGCTAAATTCTAACTTTGCTGAATGGATAGAACGGGAGATGTACCCCACCCTGACCACGCCCCCAGCCAGGCTGAGCCAGCTAACCCAGCGTCTATGACCAGACATCACCTCAACCTATAGAACTCCAAAAACATGCAGGGTGGTCCAATAGACTTCTATAGAACTCCCACAACGTGCAGGGTAGTCCAATAGACTTCTATAGAACTCCCACAATGTGCAGGGTAGTCCAATAGACTTCTATATAACTCCCACAACATGCAGGGTAGTCCAATAGACTTCTATAGAACTCCCACAACATGCAGGGTAGTCCAATAGACTTCTATAGAACTCCCACAACATGCAGGTTAGTCCAATATACTTCTATAGAACTCCCACAACATGCAGGGTAGTCCAATATACTTCTATAGAACTCCCACAACATGCAGGGTAGTCCAATAGACTTCTATAGAACTCCCACAACATGCAGGGTAGTCAAATGGACTTATATATACCTCCCACAACACGCAGGGTAGTACAATAGACTTCTATATAACTCCCACAATGTGCAGGGTAGTCCAATAGACTTCTATAGAACTCCCACAACATGCAGGGTAGTCCAATATAATTCTATAGAACTCCCACAACATGCAGGGTAGTCCAATAGACTTCTATAGAACTCCCACAACATGCAGGGTAGTCCAGTAGACTTCTATAGAACTCCCACAACATGCAGGGTAGTCCAATAGACTTCTATAGAACTCCCACAACATGCAGGGTAGTCAAATGGACTTATATATACCTCCCACAACACGCAGGGTAGTACAATAGACTTCTATATAACTCCCACAATGTGCAGGTAGTCCAATAGACTTCTATAGAACTCCCACAACATGCAGGGTAGTCCAATATAATTCTATAGAACTCCCACAACATGCAGGATAGTCCAATAGACTTCTATAGAACTCCCACAACATGCATGGTAGTCCAATATAATTCTATAGAACTCCCACAACATGCAGGATAGTCCAATAGACTTCTATAGAACTCCCACAACATGCAGGGTAGTCCAATATAATTCTATAGAACACCCACAACATGCAGGATAGTCCAATAGTCTTCTATAGAACTCCCACAACATGCATGGTAGTCCAATGTACTTCTATAGAACTCCAACCACATGCAGGGTAGTCCAATGTACTTATATAGAACTCCAACAACGTGCAGGGTAGTCCAATGTACTTCTATAGAACTCTAGGGATGTAGATAACCGGTTTTAATGATAACCATGATAAAATTCCTTACAATAACCGTACCATTTAAAATTTTCATTATCATTAAAACTGTGGTACCGTGATTACAGTGCTTTGAAAAACATGGTGAATACTGATCATCATCAACCAAAGTTGACAACAGTCTCCCAGATGCAGACGTGCAGCCTTAGATAAATTATTTCAGTGAGTGTATCAATCCTTTTTGGGTCTGAGTTTTCAATATAAAATGTTGTAAAAATGATTTCAGTGAGTCACTCAGGACGTATTGAACATTTTCGGAATTTTTTTACGAATACCGCGATAATGCGATAACCGTGATAATTTTGGTCACGATAATCGTGATGTGAAATTTTCATACTGTTACATCTCTATAGAACTCCCACAACGTGCAGGGCAGTCCAATAGACTTCTATAGAACTCCCACAACTTCTGAAGTCGATGCCACGGTAGTGTGACAATGAAATAAAACGATGTAAGGGCGTTTGGGTCGGGGTGGAGGATGAGGGTCAGCGTTTGCCTTCGATGACGATGACCAGGGTTCAAACCCCAGCGTTTTCAAAGTACATTTGAAGTGTAAACCACATTTACACTTTTAACAAATGTTTTTCTTATTTAACCAAGACCAAACCGTTTCTCTAACCCTAAGTTGTTTTAGTTGCCGAACCATAACTGTAACACAACTTGTTGGCTACGGTCTCGTGGCGTCGAAACATAAGGGAAAAAGTGTACCCAGTACGTTAACGAGTGACGCCAAGGAGCCCTGAACAAACGTCAGTATTGGAGTTGGGAGTGAGAACGCGTTGCTCTCTCCCTCTCCTCTCTTTTCAACTGGCCTTCTCCCTGATCACTCTGTTCTGCTATCCTTCCGCTCTTGCCTTCTCTCTCTCCATCTTTCTCACCACCCCCCCCTTTTTCTCTCTCACTGGCTCCCTGTCACTCTGCCTGTCTGTCAGCAGCAGGCTTTTAACCTGGGAGTCCTGGAGGTCAAACTGGACAGACTGCTTTAAGTGCTTTAAGTGTTCCCAGAACCATTAAGACCAACAAACAACACAAGATGAGACGAACACTAATCCCTCCCTCTCTCTAACCTGTGAGCTCCAGGTGACGGGCCGGTCTCCGTGGCCTGCAGGTCAGCTTTGGTGTCAGTGTGTGTCCAGGTCCATTAACACCTGGGTAAGACTAACAGCATGGCGGAGACCACAATCAATTAGGAAGAGGGGTGTGGGGGGGGTTCACGAATGCTGGGAAATGTGCATTTAGTGATGTTTTCTCTCCCCCCCTCATCTATCTCTCCCTCCCCTCTCTCTCTGTCATGCCCTTAGCTGACCTGGAGTTCATGTCTGAAAGTGGCTTCTCTCTCTCTTTCTCCCATGGAAGAGGTGAGAGGTGAAGAGGTGTGGATATGGGGATCATACCACACAAGGAGGTGGGAGTGGTCGAAGCATGCAGTGTGTGTGTGTGTGTGTGTGTGTGTGTGTGTGTGTGTGTGTGTGTGTGTGTGTGTGTGTGCGCATGTGTGTGCGCATGTGTGTGTGTAGTATGTGTGTGCTTTCTGTTAAGTGAATTTGTCCCAATACATTCCTGGTCTGCTACTGCTTTACCTCTGTGTGTGTGTGTGTGTGTGTGTGTGTGTGTGTGTGTGTGTATGTGTGTGTGTGTGTGTGTGTGTGTGTGTGTGTGTGTGCGTGTGTGTGTCTTGACACGTTCAGAGGCAAACAGTTGAATCTGAACTGAACATCAACAGAGTGTTAAGCAGTGACCTTTGACCCCTGCAGGTCAGGGTCAGGTCAGCTCTCAAGTCAAGTCAAGTCAACGTGGGGGCACGGTGGCTCAGTGGTAGAGCTGTCGCCTCACAGTCAGAAGGTCCTGAGTTTGATTCTCGCCTGGGACACTGTGGGCGCTGTGGTTGTGTTCCCCCCCATATCTTCAGTGCCTACTGCCCAAGTGGGGTATCTCGTCGTAAGGGCCTTTCTCTCTGTGTGGAGTTTGCATGTTCTCCCCGTGCTCCCCCAGGGGGTTCCTCCGTATATAACCCCCCCACTAAAAACATGCAGAAGATCAGATCGTCATCGTCATCCGACCAGTGACGACAACACCCGAAGTTGGTCTCCGGGCGCTCTACGAGAAAGCGACCACTGCTCCTGGCCTGCCCCCTGGAGGAAAGGACATGCCTGGATGGGTTAAATGCAGAGGACACTTTTCACCGGCCACCGTCAGCATGAGTGTGTTGTGGCCGCATGCATGTGTTGTGGTGTTCGTGTGACAATAAAAGACGGGGCTTGTCCCGTTACGAGAGTTTTTTACAAGAGTTATTTATATAGCACATTTGCACAAATGGCGGAAAACTAATCTTGACATTCACTATGATATTTACAAAGAAAGCCTTCACTCCTACAACCTCGAACTGAAAAGGTCGAGACAATCGTTCTTTTCCAATATAATTAACAAAAATGTGAACAATGCACACACTATTTGCCACAGTTGATAGACTGACTAACCCGCCTCTCTGTGTAGCACCTGAGTTTCTCTCTACTGTCAAATGTAATGAGTTTGCTGCCTTTTTTACGGACAAAATTATTAATATCAGTGGCTCCACACCAAGAAATGCTGTGACATCATCCTACCCGCAGATCCCTAGTTCGATAAATTTGTCCCAGTTCAGCGTTATCAACCACGACATCTTAGAGGAAACTGTGCAAGGCCTTAAATCATCTTCGTGCTGTCTCGATACCCTTCCAACAAGCTTTTTTAAAAGCGTTTATAACTGTCTGTCCTATTGCAAATAGTTAATAGCTCCCTTTTGACCGGCACTTTTCCTGAGTCCCTGAAAACTGCAGTTATTAAACCCCTACTAAAAAAGCATAGCCTTGATGCATCGGCAATCAGTAACTACAGACCAATATCTAATCTCCCCTTTATAGCCAAAATAATTGAAAAGGTTGTTTACCTACAACTCAATAGTTTCCTAACCTCAAATGATCTCCTAGATAAACTCCAATCAGGCTTTCGCCCCCATCACAGCACAGAAACCGCGCTTACTAAAGTCATAAATGACATTAGAATGAACACAGACTCAGGCAAAAATTCGATTCTAGTGCTACTGGATCTTAGCGCTGCATTTGACACTGTTGACCACTCAATTTTATTGGACAGACTGGAAAACTGGGTTGGGCTATCGGGTACGGTCCTCCAGTGGTTCAGGTCCTATCTTAAACATCTGACCTAACTAGGATGACTTGTGGGGTGCCTCAAGGATCCATTATGGGGCCCGTTCTCTTCAACCTTTATATGCTCCCTCTAGGCCTAATTATGCAAAAAAACAAAGTAGCCTAGCATAACTACGCAGACGACACTCAGTTGTATATAACTCTTTCCTCAGCTGACTATGCCCCCATAGAATAATTGTGCCAGTGCATTGATCAAATAAATAACTGGATGTGCCAGAATTTCCTACAGCTAAACAAAGACAAAACAGAGGTGATCGTCTTTGGCCCCAAAGAACAAAGGCTTAAAATCACTGCACGCCTTGAGTCTTGATCCCTGAAGCCTAAGGATCAAGTCAAAAATCTTGGCGTTATTATTGATTCCGATCTCAACTTTAACTCCCACATTAAGTCAATCAGAAAATCAGCTTTTTATCATCTTAAAAATATAGCAAGAATTAGGGGATACATGTCCAGACAGGATCTAGAAAAACGAATTCACGCCTTCATCTATAGTAGGTTAGACTACTGCAATAGCCTTTTCTCTGGTCTCTCCAAAAAAGAACTTAGGCAACTTCAACTCATTCAGAATGCTGCTGCTAGAGTTCTAACGAAGACTAAGAAAGCTGATCATATCACTCCAGTTCTTAAGTCCTTACACTGGTTGCCAGTGTGTCATAGAATAGATTTTAAAATACTGTTATTAGTCTATAAATCACTTAATGGCCTAGGCCCAAAATACATAGCTGAATTGCTACCACGCTACGAACCGTCTAGAACTCTTAGGTCAGCAGGGTCCAGCTTATTAACCGTCCCTAGGATCAAATCAAATCATGGGAAGGCCGCATTTACCCACTATGCTTCTGCTAGCTGGAACAAATTGCCTGAAGACCTCAGATCTGCCCCAACCTTACTTACTTTTAAAAATAGACTAAAGACTTTTATGTTTACCGTCGCTTTTAACTGCTGACAGCTATTATGCAAACCCAATGAGTCCTCTATAAGTTTTAGCTCTTTTTGCAACTGCTGCGCCTGTTGCTTAATGCACTTTTTATACTCTTTTTTTTAAGTTTTGTTGTGATGCTTTTAAATGTCCATTTTATTCTCTTATTTTATTCTTTTATTTTCCTGTCAACCATTTTATGTGAAGCACTTTGAATTGCCTCTCTGTATGAAATGTGCTATACAAATAAACTTGACTTGACTTGACTTGACATTTACAAACAGCAGCAGCTGAACCAAAGTGCTTCACAGGCAAGGAGCAAAAGAGGAGCACAAATATAAAACAGGTAAAGTGCAGAAATACTAAGTAAAAAATGCAACACAATACAGGATATGAGAGGAGAGGAGAGGAGAGAAGAGAGAGAAAAAGATAAAAGGAGTAAGAACAATAAAACAATTAAAACAATAAAACAATAAAAGCCGGGACTTGACAATGGTTAGGTGGAGGGGAAGGCCAGGTGGGTTTTGAGGAGGGATTTAAAAACCTCCGGGCTCTGGGCAGACCTTACATGGAGGGGGAGGCTGTTCCACTAGTCTTGGGGATCACGAGGAGCGACAGATCCGCTGACCGAAGGGATCTAGAGGGGGTGTGGCGGTGCAAGAGCTCAGAGAGGTAGGGAGGGGCCAGTCCATTAAGGGCTTTAAAAACCCTCAACGATTTAAAATCAATGCGGAAGTGGACAGGCAGCCAATGGAATGAGGAAAGGACAGGGGTAATATGATCACGCTTCTTGGTCCTTGTGAGGAGGCGCGCAGCGGCATTTTGCACCAGCTGTAGGCGGCGGAGCAAGGTCGATCCCCACATAAAGTGCATTGCAATAATCTAAGCGAGTCGTAACAAAGGCGTGGATCACCCTCTCCAGGTCTTTCTGGGAGAGGTAGGCCTTGGTCTTGGCCAGGAGTCTGAGATGGTAGAAACTGCTTTTAACCACGGAGCTCACTTGTTTTTCAAATTTAAAAGTACTGTCAAAAATTATTCCGAGATTTGTGACAGAGGTGCAGAGGTTTGAGCCCAAGGGGCCCAGGGCATCGACAAGGGGGGCCGGAAGGACACTATTAAAAACAATAACCTCAGTTTTGGTCTCATTAAGAGTTAGAAAGTTATCGCTCATCCAACGCTTTATTTCAGCGAGGCAGTCGAGCAGAGGCTGTAGTGTGATATTGCCTTGATTAGGTTTTAGGGGGAGGTAGACCTGCACGTCATCTGCGAAGCAGTGGAAGGAGATGTTAAAATTAGCCAGTATCTGACGTAGGGGCAGCATGTATAAAAGGAAGAGTGCAGGACCCATAATCGATCCTTGGGGCACCCCACAAGTAAGGGGGGCCACGGAGGAGGACAAGTCTCCAAGCTGGACAAAAAAAGTCTGGTTAGTTAGGTAGGACCTAAACCAGTTGAGGGCGACGCTTCTGATGCCAACATAGTGCTCGAGTCGGGCTAATAAAATTGCATGGTCTACCGTGTCAAACGCAGCCGTGATGTCAAGCAGCAGCAGGATCGAGGGGTTGCCAGCATCGGCGGCTAAGATCATGTCGTTTAGAACATGGAGAAGGGCCGTTTCAGTGCTGTGGCGCGGTTTGAAGCCAGACTGAAATTTATCGTGCAAATTATGCTGCTCGAGGAATGATTGAAGTTGTGTATAGACTATACGCTCCAGGACTTTTGAGAGGAATGGTAGTTGAGAAATCGGTCTAAAGTTAGCAAGGACAGAGGGATCGAGGCTTGGCTTTTTTATCCGGGGCTGGACCACAGCATGCTTGAAGGCAGCCGGGACACAGCCAGTGCTAAGGCAGGCATTTAACAGTAACAGTATAACAGGTAGAATAGAGTCAGGGATTTCTTTGAGAAGGCGAGATGGAACTGCGTCAGAAGGGCAGGTAGTGGCCCGCAGGTGTTTGATGATGTCAGAGAGAGAGGAGAGAGATACCAGCACAAACTGATGGAAGACAGCAGGCAGGGGGTGGGGGGGATGAGGAGGGAGTGGGGGGGGGGGGAGTGGTCTGAGGGCAGATACTTTACTAATGAAGAAGTTGAGAAAGCTTTCACATAGGGCAGGTGAAGGTACAACAGGGGTTTATGAGAGAGTTAAGGACCTTGAAGAGGACCTGGGGTTGCTGGTGACTAGGTTGGAGATGTAATCTGTTTTTGCTGTTTTAACGGCTCTTTGGTAGGTGGACAGGGTGCTGCGCAGGATTTGAAGGGAGACATGAAGCCCATCCATCATAGAGGAGGGAATCGTTGATCACGGACGAGGAAGCCAGCAGGTAAGCCTTTGTTTTTACGAGTACACCGCCTCGCTTTCCCCGTCTTCTGTGGCGGTTTTTCCACAACGACAGCGTCTCCCCAAACGGTCTTAGATTTAGAAGAGCTTGGCGATCGTAAACCAATAGAGCAGAGATGTCCCGACAATATATACAAAGAAACAGAGCAATTGCAAACAAGAAGAGGAGACGAGGTGGACGGCTGGCCAACACAGGCGCCATCTTGCTTCTGACGCTGATACCACGACGCTGATATGCAGAAACTGCGCAGTTTGTGATCAGCAGGATCTCTGTAGGGTCTGGACTGGCCTTCAGCTAACCTGGCAGCAGGTCTACAGTGAAGGCACCTCACACAGGCTGTCTACAGTGTACATGTGGAGACAGTGAAGGCGCCTCACACAGGCTGTCTACAGTGTACATGTGGGGACAGTGAAGGTGCCTCACACAGGCTGTCTACAGTGTACATGTGGAGACAGTGAAGGCGCCTCACACAGGCTGTCTACAGTGTACATGTGGGGACAGTGAAGGTGCCTCACACAGGCTGTCTACAGTGTACATGTGGGGACAGTGAAGGTGCCTCACACATGCTGCCTACAGTGTACATGTGGAGACAGTGAAGGCGCCTCACACAGGCTGCCTACAGTGTACATGTGGGGACAGTGAAGGCGTCTCAGGCAGGCTGCCTACAGTGTACATGTGGGGACAGTGAAGGTACCTCACACATGCTGTCTACAGTGTACATGTGGGGACAGTGAAGGCACCTCACACAGGCTATGTGGGGACAGTGAAGGTACCTTGCACAGGCTGTCTACAGTGTACATGTGGGGACAGTGAAGGCACCTCACACAGGTTATGTGGGGACAGGGAAGGTACCTCACACAGGCTGTCTACAGTGTGCATGTGGGGACAGTGAAAGCACCTCACACATGTTATGTGGGGACAGTGAAGGTACCTCACACAGGCTGTCTACAGAGTACATGTGAGGACAGTGAAGGCACCTCACACAGGTTATGTGGGGACAGGGAAGGTACCTCACACAGGTTATGTGGGGACAGTGAAGGTACCTCACACAGGTTATGTGGGGACAGGGAAGGTACCTCACACAGGCTGTCTACAGTGTGCATGTGGGGACAGTGAAGGCACCTCACACAGGTTATGTGGGGACAGTGAAGGTACCTCACACAGGCTGTCTACAGTGTACATGTGGGGACAGTGAAGGCACCTCACACAGGTTATGTGGGGACAGTGAAGGTACCTCACACAGGCTGTGTACAGTGTACATGTGGTGATAGTGAAGGCACCTCACACAGGTTATGTGGGGACAGTGAAGGTACCTCACACAGGCTGTCTACATTGTACATGTGGTGACAGTGAAGGCACCTCACACAGGTTATGTGGGGACAGTGAAGGCATCTCACACAGGCTGTGTACAGTGTACATGTGGGGACAGTGAACGCACCTCACACAGGTTATGTGGGGACAGTGAAGGTACCTCACACAGGCTGTCTACAGTGTACATGTGGGGACAGTGAACGCACCTCACACAGGTTATGTGGGGACAGTGAACGCACCTCACACAGGCTGTCTACAGTGTACATGTGGGGACTAGGGTTGCCATGGTGTGGTCATTTTCACACCGGGTAATAAACACGTGACAACACCGTTGTTACCGGTAACATCGTATAAATAATATAATATAAAAAAATATATATATATATATTATTAAAAGAATATTAAAAATATTATAATAATCCTCAGCTGTCCTCACGGTTTAGTCAGTCAGCTCCTCTCCGCTGCTGTGTTAGCTTGGATGCTCACAGTCACAACACTGGCTGCCTCACAATACTTGGCTGCAGGGCCCGAAATTAGAGACCCGCCAATGGCGGGCATATTTTAGCTTTGGCGAGTTAGATTTGGCATCTGTCCGCCACGTGGCGGGTCGCAAAATAGTCGTCATGTAATATTAAAACTGTGTGTAGCCGCCTGTGTCCACCTAGCGTATTTTTCCGACTGTTAAACGCTGGGAAGCGCTGATCCCAGCGCACAATATACAAGGAAGCAGTCTGAAACTAAGGTTAGTTCAGTCACTGAACTAACGTTAGTGCGTTCAGTGCGGTAGTATAACATGAGTGCTTCCTGAGGCTGTTTCATTCTAGCTCTCCCGTATAGGCTACCAAACGTGACTGGAATGAAATGCAGTCGTCAATTTAGCAGAGGTAAATTGACAGCCTAACGTTGGGCGAATCAATAAATGAATCAATCAATCGCTCGCACTTGTTGCCGACACTCGTATGATACAGTATATATGAGGAGATAATAGTTATGTGTGTTTTGGTGCGCAGCTGGCAGGAGTGCTTTGTGAGACAGTTTCATTCTGGCTCTCCCGTATAGGCTACCAAACATGACTGGAGTGGAATGGAACGCAGTCGTCAATTTAGCGGAGGTAAGAAGCTCTTTTAACCTCTGCTAAATTGACAGCCTATCCGGCGAATCAATCAATGAATCAATCAAATCTGGAGACTTTTTCTGACATGGGATTAACATTACCAGCAAGCAGCAGTAAGCAGGCAATGACAATAGCTTGGTAAGTCCCGCTAGCATCGATGCTAAGTTAGCAAAGTACAGGGTGAGCAGCTGAAGCACATGGCTAATTAATATGGATGTTAACGTCCATATTAATTAGCCATGTGCTTCAGCTGCGATTCGCTCCCTCCATGATGAGACTAGCTACAGCATAACTCCAGCTCTTCTTCTGCCTTTACAAAACAAACTAAATCTCAACACTGCAGCACAGCTCTGTTTAGCCAGATATAGTTTGTCACAGTGCGGCCACACTGCAGCCCAGAGGGAGCGCTTGTAATTGACCCCGGTGCACGCTGAAACTAGCACGAGCGGGCAGAGTTTTTTCTTTCTTTCTTCCTCCATAAAAATGAACGGTGTTACCGGTGGGCATGTTATGTAATCGGTGTATGCCCCACCACCGTGTAACACCGGTAACACCGACTACTGTGGCAAGCCTAGTGGGGACAGTGAAGGCACCTCACACAGGTTATGTGGGGACAGTGAAGGCACCTCACACAGGTTATGTGGGGACAGTGAAGGTACCTCACACAGGCTGTCTACAGTGTACATGTGGGGACAGTGAAGGCACCTCACACAGGTTATGTGGGGACAGTGAAGGTACCTCACACAGGCTGTCTACAGTGTACATGTGGGGACAGTGAAGGCACCTCACACAGGTTATGTGGGGACAGTGAAGGTACCTCACACAGGCTGTCTACAGTGTACATGTGGTGATACATTTAAGTGGTGAATGTATAGACCCGGGGAGTGGCCAGGAGAAAGATAACTGATTGTTGTGGCCACGATGTGCACTAAGGTGAAAAACTTGAGTCTGGCTATGTGTGCAGTTCCGTTAAACTGTTTTAATGCACACCTGATGGCCAATCAGAAAATAATATGCAGCCCAGCCCATGGTATACAGTAAGAGAGTGACAGAATGAGAAAAAAAGATGTAGACAGAGAGAAATGAAAAAGAGAGGTTAGAAAAAAGGAGAGAAAGGAGATAAAGAGAGCTAAAAGAAAGAAAAAAGATGGTGGATGACAGAAAGAGAGAGAGGGAGAGAGAGAGAGAGAGAGAGAGAGAAAGGCAGGCAGAGAGAGAGACAGGGAACAAAGGGGGCAGTGTGTGGTGAACAGGGGATTGAGTCGCCATCTGAGACGAATAAAGACTGGAATAACAATAAAAGTCAGAAGGCGCTACCTCCCCTCCTCAGCAACCCCCCCCCCCCCCCCACACACACACACACACACACACCCCACACCCCACTAACACTGGACGACAACACACACACACACAGCAAACATGTTTATTGTTCTTTGTTTTCGGGGAAGCACTTTGTGACGAATCCATTCAAAGTGCCGTGGAAATAAACTTGATTTGACATACGCACTTATGCTGTACAATACACACATGCGCGCACGCGCACACACACACGCGCACACACACACACACACACACACACACTCACCCTCACACACAGACAAGTGTGGACACACACTGAGCCAGGGAATCAAAGACATATGGGGCGGCAGTAAAGCCAAACTCACACACACACCAATCATACATACACACACACAGGCAGGCGCGTGCATGTGCATGTGCATGCACACACACACACACACACACACACACACACACACACACACACACACAGCAGTTGCAGTGGAAGGCCAGGCTACACCGTTCCCAAGGCAAATATTGGTATGAGAGTCTGTGAATGTATTGGTATGAGAGTGTGTGAATGTACATTTATGTATACTTTTATGTGTGTACGTGTGTGTGTGTGTGTGTGTGTGTGTGTGTGTGTGTGTGTGTGTGTGTGTGTGTGTGTATGTGTCTGCATCTGTGTGTGTGTGTGTAAAGGTATAAGTATCAGTGTATTGGAGGAATGGAGTGGATGAGAGAGTACAGAGAGAGTATGACAGAGCCAAAAGTGTGAGAGATGAAGCGATAGAGAGATGACGAGAAACAGAGGAGAGGGTGACGGAGAGACACACACAGAGAGTGAGATGGATATTAATGTATTGTTTATTAAAAAAGGATCCCCCTTAGCTGAAGCCTAGGCATCAGCTAGTCTTCCTGGGGTCCAAGACAACAAATACATTACATGTCAGACAAACATTGAATGTCTAGAAACATGTCACAAAGAGTAAGAGAAAAGATAAAAAGAAGAAACATTTAAGAAAATAGTAAAAGTATAACTAGAATGAAATAGAACATTACTGCAATGAACATTACTGCAATGATCGGATTCTTTCAATCTCTAAAACAGACATCACAAAATATGAAAAAAGAGATCAGATAAAATACAAGTTAACACGTTCACTGCCAATGACGTGTTAATACGTAAAAAAAAATCCAACGGTTGACTGCCAATGACGTGTTAATACGTCAAAAAAATGATTTTTTTTTTTTGACCGTGGGATGTGCATCTAACCCTTTTACATCTCTTATATAAATATTGGAGCCACCGAACGTGTACAACCCATTCCACCGACCCACTAAGTGTCGACAGTGCTCTCCCAGACTAGAAAAAGCAGAGCCAAAACTGCAGGGGAACGCGCGATGAAACCATTCTCATACTGTAGAATGGATTGGCGAAAACGCTTTCGCTTTCACGCTGATTGCTGGCGGTGAGGGATTGCAAATTTGCATAATAGATTACGGGTGGAACACACTTTGAAACACGCAGCATAAATAAGACCAGAATCGCAAAAGCTTCATCAAAGCTCTCAACCGAAACTCCAAGAAACGAGCGAGCCCATCCAGACTTGCACAGCGGCCGCCAGCAGACAGGCACAGCAGCAAAGCAGTGAGCCTGGTGACGCGAGGTTACAGCAGCAACAGAAACGAGCTTGTGACACGCCCGCTGCAGCCAAGAAGAACACACACGGAGGGAGGAGTTTGAAGGAGAGGGGTGTTTCCTGCTGTTATGGAGGAAATTACTGTTCAAAACTATTGTTTAGATGTCTGACGTCTTACTGATGCCAAAAATGAATGGTTAAAGTGACTGTTCTATCGAATTTCACAAAAAGCCATTTATCTCAGAATAAATTTTCAGACGCTGAAACCATGCTGTATTCAAGTGCTAATGCCTACATAACTACTAACTCTACAAACTAACTCTTTTAGACAGAGAAAGCACACATTCTATTAGTTCTTTTTAGATATTTTGTGTTCACAAAATCTTAGCAGAAAAGAATCCTCAGGTCTTGAAAGATGAGCCAGAATCCTCAAAAAAACCCTCTGGCAGAAGCTACCTACAGTAAAAAAAAAAAAACAGCTGGCAGTGAATGTGTTAATGTGAAAATAAATAAAATCTAAGTTTATTTTTAAAACGTGCCTTTCCTGTGATGGAACGAATGTCACCAGGAAGACAGTTCCATGAGACTATAGCACTATAAAATACAGCCTTTCTTAAGTAGTTAGACCTAGGTCGGGGCAAAGTAATCTGTCCTCCATTTGCCCTTCTGGTGGAGTGTGTGTGTATATTTGAACTACAAATTATGTTATTGTGAAGAAATTCAGGAGTCTGGGTTAGAATCACTCTATGAAAAAATATGAGTAGGTTGGCAGAAAGTCTTTCCTCAACACTAAGCCATGAGAGACATGCATGCATATCAACCACACTAGATCTACGTGAGCAGCCCAGGACTAGTCTAGCTGCCTTGTTTTGAGCTACTTGTAGCTTACTGAGTAGACCATTGGATGCAGATGACCATACTACAGAGCAGTAATCTAAATGACATAAAACCATAGAGCAAACAACTTGATGAAACAGCAATGGTGTGAGATAAGGAGAGCACTTCCGAGTTATTGCAACCGCTCTGCCCATTTTAGCAACCACCTTGTTGATGTGATCAGACCAGGACAATGTACAGTCAAGCCATAGTCCTAAAAGCTTCACAATCTTTACTTGTTGTATGGTTTGACCCTCAATCTGTAAATTCAATTTGGGATGTATGTGGTGTGTACCTGTGTGTGTGTGTGTGTGTGTGAATTAATTTTATAGTAATGATACTCAACTTGTGATAGGGTGCCGAGTAGGGGTTGCATTGACTCGTTAACACATTGACACTTATCAGGATGCGTCGATGAATCGTCATGTGGTTTTGAAGACTTGTCTTGCGCATCTTATCTTGTGTCTTTTTCACACATTTCTCTACATTTACTTTTTCTAGATTTATTTGCCAATCACAGTAGTTATTTGGCTTATAATATGTGGCTTCGCACGTTGATTTTTTCCTCCTCACTATCGGAGTACTTTCATTGTTGTGAGCGGGTCCATTGTTTAGCCTACTAACGTCATGGATGAGCTGGAGTGTGTTCAATTAAGACAACAGTGTGCACAGACTTGCTACGGTTCCCAGGTTGAACATTCATGTTTCCTCGCATGTTTCAATGCACCACCGTTTCCGTTTAGATCTGATTATTGTTTTATTTTCTTTGCATTGGTGATTGGTGGTTCAGACTGATGCTATGTGGTACAGTGGGTTCAGAGTGTAAACATTTTAAAACGTTAAAATTGTCAGACTAAACTCTGGCTGGTACCGCAAAAACATATAATTCGCTACAGAAAAATGAATATGATTAATGTTTGTGTATTAACCGGCCCGTGGCTTCCTGTCATTTTTCAATTGTGGCCACCGGGCAAAGCAAGTTGAGTATGCCTGCTTTACATAATGTAGGCTATGTTTATGTCGCATCATTTAGCCTGTGCTGTGATGTGCAGGAGCAGCAGGTATCCTACAAGTTATAAAACTAAGCCTGCCCTGAATGAGCCGAGTGGGGGTGCTTGTTCACTATTGTGAAAGTTATGTGTTTACAACATATAACGATCATGGAAGTGGATGCTATCAGGAATGTCACCGATAGTTAACGTTCTATATTGTACAGGGAGACCATCAGCCCTGCTGAACAGATCTGTATTTGCCTGTAGGTTGAATAGTTTTATTCAGGCTATGATCTGTGATGCGCTGAGATAGCCAAATTGGCATGAAGAGATGATAGCATGCAGCCGCAACCGGAGTTACCGGACTGGAGTATCTCGGTGGATCGGGACCTTGGAAGGGAAGAATGTGATTGGTTTACTGGAGACCACCAATCCAACACTTGTGAATAATTCTACGCTTAAAAGTGCATGGTTAAATGGTTAGCGTCAGCTTTAGCGCATAGGAAAAATTTGGGAATGCGCCTGACCACGCCCACTAATAGCGCTGCGCCAGGCCATAAATGCTAATTTAAGGCCAGGGGGAAGATAGAGCCCTGCGACTTTAAAAACTTTTAGTTTTGTTACAAAGAACTCTGTGAGAATTCTGAATCAGGTTAGGAGCATTTTGAGTATGTTTCTGTTCAATCACACACCAATTTGTTTTAATCATTCTTTTTTGCCCCAGACGGAATTTGCCGTGCTTTGAGTGAGAAGGGGCTTGTTAGCAGCAGAGACATATACATTGAAGGCCAATTTGCATCCTTTGATCTTCTGAAGAGGAAATGTGAGTTGCCTGAAACGCCAAGTTTCCAAGATTCATGACTTTGAAGTCCTCTCGGATGAACATGCTTTTTTCGCCCTCCTCACTCCAAGCATCTTATCTCTAGGTTTGTGTGTTTGTTTGATGGCCGCATCAGGGCACCCACTACGAGGATTAGAGAGGCATGGCAGGAGGAACTCAGTGTTGATCTATCTGAAATTATATGGGACAGGAGTTTGGCTATAGTCCAACTCAATTAACAGCAGACATCTGATTCAATTTAAAGTTGCTCAGCTTCATTACTGCACAAGATGTATCCTTCTGTCTCACCACTATGTGATAGGTGGCACACTGTCTCATGCTTTTTGGTTCTGGCCCTGGCCCTGACTATCCGGATTCTGGGGCCAAAATATTTGACTGGTACTCCAAATCCTACAAAATAACCCTACAGCCGGAGGTAGAACTTGCCATCTTCAGCTGCTCGGAGTCCTCTCTGAACTTCCCTACAGCTGTGCAACAATCTCTGACACGGGACAACTGTTGCCAAAATACTTATTCTGAAGGAATGGAAGTCCTCTTCTTCACCTTCTTTTCAGGTGTGGCTGATGGACATGATATCTGTAATTAGGGATGAGTACCGTTCACATTTGAATAGATACTGGTACGGTACCTGGAATTCGGTACGGTACCCAAAACGGTACCTTTTTCGGTACTTTACACACTGTATTAACAAACAAAAATGACAGTTGTAAATAAATAAAAAGTCCAAAATTCTCAATTTCAACATTGTTCTTTATTTAGAACATTACTTATTTAGAACCAGACAAAATAAAACTCCTCCCTACCTCCCTCCCCCCTTCCAAGCCAAGAGTTGTAGCAGCAAGGTTAGTTTTAGTGGGGTTGGAGAAAATGGGGGGAAACTTATGGGCCACTGATGTCCACCACAGCTTCCAGCAGGGCCTGGTCTTCATCTTCAAAGAGCTCCCCAAGTGCTGAAAGTTTCTTCTGCTTATGGAGTGGTATCTGAAAATATAAAAAGGCATTGTGATTCATCAAGCATTATTTATGTTATCAATATAACAAGTGTCAGTAACTTAGTTTACTCTATGAATATCACACAGATTATCACTCATTATGCATAAATAATAATTTACCTGAACCATCTCCACCGCTGAGAAGGGCAACATCTGGTTTACAATGAATGCAGTCACTGCCCTGTGACACTCATTGACTTTCTGGTTGGGTAAAGAAGCTTTCTTTGCCAGGGTGAATCATGTGTCCTCCTGTGCGGCTGTCACTGTCACATCGTGACCTAGCAATGAAAGCAAGAGTGCAACGTTCCACACGTCTCACGGTCGGTGACACGAGCTGATGATAATTATTACAGTATATAACGTTAACAACGCTAGTTACGCTCCTAAACATGCTAAGTTATAAAGCTAACTCAGCCAAGACAGTGAAAAGCCCTGTTATCTAACAACAACAATGGCAGTGAAACACCTTATCCAGCTAACGCTAGCTACTTAAATAACGTTACCTGCTGTTGTAGAAGTCGATGCCTCTGTCAAGTTCCGTCATCATCGTCCTCCAATACTTCAGCTAACGTTACAGCTGAGGAGGTGCTGCTAACGTTAGCTGCGGTGCGGTGTCTGCTTCATTCACCCTCAGGCTATCAAACATGTTACAGTCTTCAGCATTTAGCTAAATATATCTTGTGTTTGACCATGCTTCCTCGAGTTTGAAGAGTTTTCCTGGCCAGCTTTGCAATTCACATCGCAAATGTTGCAACCAGCGTTGTCTGAGTCTATCTTGGTAAAGTGTAGCCACACTTTGGACCGCTTTCGGCTGGTCCTGTCTGCTGATGTTGGCTTTCAGGCAGAGTGACGTGCTGACGTAACTCGCTCTCGCGTGTTGCCTTGAGGTTCCGTCGGAATTTCTATTTTACCCACTCTTTTTCTATTACTCAGATGCGTACCGAAATTTGGTCCCGTTTGTTTTTATGTGAACTGGTACTCGGTAGTACCAACGTCATTCGGGCGGTACCGGTAAAAGTACAGAGTTCGGTACTCATCCCTATCTGTAATACAGATGGAGAGACTCAGGTCCCTGAGTGAGAACCAACTAGTTCAAAAGGTTCTCAACTGTCTGGGAGCCGTTTTTGGCCTACTTTGACGAGGTTAAGAATGATAAGTGACTGAGGTTGGGGGTGGTGTCTCGTGGAACATTTGTGTGGGATCTCATGCGCATTGTCTCGTGCAAGCACATAAGCACCTTGTAAGTTGTAATGAATGTCGATGATGTATGTATTTTTTCCTTTCCTTTCTTTTCCTGTGTCTGAGCCTGTTTATATTGTTTGTATGTTCTATAAAAATTGGAAAAAAAAGAATTAAACTGATGGAAGAAAAGTTAAGAATAGGCTATTATTTGTTAGTTACCTGTAGCCTTCATCTGAGAAATGAAAGCACTTGCCAGTGTTGAGCACTATCTATATCCATCCACAGATTTTGTTTTTAGGCAACTCCTCTTTCGTTTTTCTCACTTGTCATCTCAAGACAATCCCCTGAGAATTACACTGCGGACTCCACATTCGGTGGAATTTGTGGCCGTTGTCTGAGACTCAGCACGCAATGCAGAATGTATCAAAGTCGACGCTGCACGGCACGGAGAAATTAATATCTCAACCCTCGAAGCTTGCATTTGGGGTTGTTCCGTTTGATTGACCAGTCATAGAAGCATGGTTGGTGCAGGGAATTTCTGGCAAAATCAATTGTTTTTAAGATCAATAAACACAGATCTAAGATTTGACCGGTCAAGGAGACTGAAATCTGCCAGACCCATCGACCGGCACCGCTGGAAGCTGGTCTACCGATGTCAGGTGTTTAGGTGACATCTGTAATTTGTAGCTACAGAAAATAATCTGGGTTACACTTATGTTATTATGTGTTATTGGACATGTAACTAACTTTGCAGTTGAGCCATCTTACATTATGTTCTGTATCACACTGCAGCACATAATTGTATCTAATATTTATTTTATTGAAGAAAAATGAGTGGAAAAAGGATTTTAATAAGCATTGGTTTTGGCCTTGGTGTCCTACATTTTAGCCGCGACGCCCCAATAAGTTTGTAAGGCCAGCGTGGCCTTGCCCTAAACATGACTTAACTCCAGGCCTGCCAGATCCAGCAGGTGGAGAAACAATGGCCGATGCAGAGTAACGTTAGAGTCTGATAGAGGCTGACCACGGATGGTCTGCTTTGTTGACATTAGTAATTATACCAATATCTAAAAAAGAATAAATTGGGGATTTATTGAAGCTAAAATGCTACATGTAGCACCTTTATTAAAAAGATATAAACTGCATAAAGGAATGGTTTTAGTGTAATTTCTTTCACTCCCTTTCTCTCGCTCTCTCTTTGTGTTTTTAAACTTCTCTCCATCTCTTTCATTCCTATCATATCTATTTTTTTACTGGTGGTTGTTAGCATGGTGATTAGCTTGCCCAGCCTCTTATCCACACTGGGTATTCCCCTGTCCTGTACAGCAGGGTCACTTCCCGGAGATCACGTTGCCATTTTCTGGACTACATCACATCCCAGTAAACACTCTGTCTGTGGGACTGGGATCCAGCTCCTCCCAGCCAAGTCTCAGCATCCATAAAAGTCACACAGCCTCCATTAAAACTTGTTTCTCTTTCTTTTACTAAACGGATGTGAAGCGCTCCATTCGTTCAGGGCCAAATGTGACTGCTAAAGGTCAGCCGTGGTGGTCCTGAAACTTCAGAGCCGTGCCAGGCTGTTCTGGGACAAAACACGCCAGAGAGAGAGAGAGGGGTCACAAAGGGGGGAGAGAGTGAGAGAGAGGGAGAGAGAGGGAGGGAGAGAGAGGGAGAGGGAAAGAAAGAAATACGTGTAGTTGAGGTGTGTGTGTGTGTTAGACACAAAAAGAGAAAGAGTGGGCATTCATCAGTCTAAGTGCCTGTGTGTGAGTTTATGAGTGTGTGTGAGTGTGTGTGTGAGAAATGTGTGCGTGTGTGTGTGTGTGTGTGTGTGTGTGTGTGTGTTCGCTCCGTGGCTCTCATGTTTCCTAGTAGAGAGCTGTTGATTGACTGGTGGAGCCCAGCGCCAGATTTCTGTATGGAGGAAGACAAAGAGTGTAGCATACACACACACACACTAACGTGTGCACGCACACACACTTTTGTGTGTATGCGTGCACACACATATGTCACTTTTGTGTGACATATGTGTGTGTCTGTTTATGTGTATGTGTCCATGGATATGAATGTATGAGTATTTATGTAGATGTGGTGGCGTGTGTCTGTTTAAATCTGTGTGTGTGTGTGTGTGTGTGTGTGTGTGTGTGTGCGTGTGCGTGCGTGTGTGTGTGTGTGTGTGTGTGTGTGTGCGTGCGTGTGGCTTCTGAATTTGACCCGTTTGACCGCTACCTAAACTGGTGTAAACAAAGCATGTATTTAGTGGTGTGAGTGTGAGTCAGCGCTCTGATCCTCCATATAAACAGTGAAATGTTCTGAGGTGGAGCCAAGAAGGAGAAGAAACTCCACAACAGACCTAAACCTAAACCTAGTATCCATACAATGGACCCTTACTTTAGTCCACATTAGAGCCACGGACCTAACCTGACTGCCAGATGGTTTGTTTTCACATAACCATCTGGGAACGAGTCGCTCGTGAAGCAGTTTCAAAGGGCAGTTACCGTACTTAAAAAGAAAACCTGGCAGGTGATTGGATGAACCATCTGTCTATAACGTATACCACGGGCTCGCTTCTCGCTGGCGTCACAGCTAAAGTCCGCCCATAGCTGCCTCATAGGACACTGATTGGTTTAAATCACTGGTGGTTCAGATTCAAACCAATAGATTGGAGCAGGGGCGCATTTAGGATTAGACCTTTGGGGGGGCTCAGCCCCCAATCAGAATATCCTGGCCATCAGATTCCCTATGGGGGTCCGGGGGCAAGCCCCCCCCGGCAGAAGATTTTGTACATTTTAAAGTAAAAATGAAAAATCAAAGATAGCGCGCTCAACTCCTTACTTTAAGGCAGGCTGTATAAACTGGGTGCTGGATCCCTAAAACAAGTCTGATTAAAAAAAAATTAAAGGGCAGCACGCCAAGTTTAAAGATGTATTGCCACACAATGGACATTTCGGGCAAGAGCACTTCTTCAGCGTGTAATGGCAATTACATGCAGGTGATGCACAGGTGCCTCTAATAGGTCCCATACCGGCACAATCAGGGTAGACCAGCAGAGGGAGTCTGCAAAGTCAATGCAGGTACATTATAACTGAAACACAACATTCATAGAAAACAAAACATTCAAAGAAAACAAACAAAAGACATCTCCTCATTAAGCCCCTTGGGGATGTGGGTATCAAGGGAGTGGACCCAGTAGGCCTCTCTTTGAAGGAGGATCTTGTCTCTTTTCCCTCCTCGCCGTGGCATATTTACTGTTTCAATGCCCATGTAATGAAGATCACTCAAACTGTGGTTCAAACTATTAAAATGTCTCGCAACTGATGATTTCTCATCATGATTGCGTATAGAGCATTTGTGTTCACAGATTCTGGTTTTTAACTCTCGTTTAGTTTTGCCTACATAGTATAAATTACATGGGCATTTCAACAGGTAAACAACATATCTAGTGTTACATGTGATTCTGCCTCTGACCTTAATGTTCACACCAGAACCTGGATGCGTGAAATGATTACCTTTGAGCATGGCATAACAATGTACACAATTATGGCAATTATGGTAATTTTCCTTGCCATAATTGTGTCATTGTATATACACCCCACCGGTGGATGTGTGTTTCTCTTAGGGTTTCCATTTAATTTAATTTAGTCCAATATTCAAATATTCCTGAATTGCATTTTGTGTTACAAATAAGTATTATTTTTATCTAACTTTTTAGCCAGATTTGATGGTTTTCTTGTCAAAAGTTAGCCGCCTCAAAGCCTTCTGGGTAATACCAAACAATAGAGAGGCAAAGTGACCACCTACTTCCTGCTTCAGCACTGAACCAGAGATTTTCATCTGCCATTTATTTTCCCATACACATTTCGTAAAATGCTTATAAAAAGTTTTACTGGTTCAAACCAAACGGTACAGATATATTTAGAAACAGGGGAGATCGCATAACATCTTACTGGGACCAAAATGTAAAAAGAGATGCGTTTTTTTAAGTTTTGGTCGGAGTGAACTGTTCTATGGTCTCTCCCGATTATAGCGTTAGCTGAACCGTTTGGTTCGATGAAGTAAAACGGTATGCTGGTGTTTGGTCTGAGAGAGCCTGGTGACGCTTGCTGGGTATGCTGGCGGGGGGAAATCTTCCACCTCCAATGAGCCCTCTGAGGAGGCGGGTGAGCTGCTGTCACTGCCTGTCTCCATTCTGTCCGGCTTGCTAGATGTCTGACAGTGTCAGACAGTACTATCTTCCCTCTTCTTCTTCTTCTTTGCGTTTTCTGGCAAATTGCAATCCAATTGCAATTGTATACCGCCACCTATCTTCCCTCTTCCGCTCGTGTCTCTCAAAGAGCTGTCTCGTCACAGCCTCACCTGATTTAGAATGAAACCACGCATGCGGAGCAGGAAATGCACAGAGCTCTGCCATTGGCTCTGAAATTTGCCCGCCCCACAAAAGTTCATCATATCCAAATGTGGAGTGGGCGGATTCGAAAGCCTGAAAACTCCCCGCCCTTTTTTGAAAAACTGACCAAATCTGACCCAGACTTCTCTGTCTGGCTCAATGTGTTGACTATCTCTTTAAAGGAGTCTCCTCTGTATAAAGTTAAGAAGCCGTTATTATTGTTGGCTATTTCATGATAAAATGATAGAAAATGCCATGGATTTTCCCCCCCCTTTGTTCATAATGCTGGATGTTCTGGAGATTATTTCCACAGTTGCATCTGGAGTGTAGAAGAGTACCAGCTAAACGCCTAAAATGAAAAATCTAGAATCATGCACTATACAGGTACAGTATAAATCTAGCTTCATGCACTATATAGCCTACAGTATATGGGCGATTACAAAGTACTTTAGTCAACATATGGAATGAATGTCTACCACATTGGACTGAGACACGTCTCTGGGAGTGAGAGCACTGCACTGAGACACGTTTCTGGGAGTAAGAGCACTGCACTGCCAACATGAAAGGAAAATGTGATGACAAGCCAAAACAGTGGAGACATGATGTTCTGTCTCCCTCCGTCTACCTGCTCGGCTCAGAGAGTATAAAGCCACTTCTTAACATGCAGTGGAATCCGTATTATAACCTGCTCCTAGCCGGTTGGCCTGCATGTTAAACAACAATTAGCCGGCCTACGCCCACTCCCGCGACTCCGTATTTTATCTACCTCGACCGCCGGTATAAGATCCGCTTCCACGCGAGCGCAGCTGCAGTTAAACAGTGGCAGGTCATTATCCGCAGATCCGTCTGAGTGGGCGGGTGTGGCTCTTCGTGACTCACTTCACGTTCACTAGTTTATTAATTAATGAATCGTTCGGGCAATCGCTTATATCAAGGAGCAAACTCACGGTTTCCTCAAGTGCTGCAAAAACGGCTTGAATTGTTTGGCCAACGCGCTTCAGCTGCAGGCAGCCAGGTCCAGTGCATCAGGAGGGACGCTTACTGCTGCGCTGCTTGCTTGCTCCCATGTCAGAAAAAGCCTAACTTTTGTGGGGAGAAATACATTGAAAACTAGTCAGATATGACTTGAAATGCCACTTGTAAAATAAATCACCCACAGTGATTGACGACAGTCCGACCACTATTTTGACTGGGCGGCTTTATGTAGCCTAACAAAGGTGAAGCGCTCATTTTTGGCACATTGCCACCCCTCGTTGTCGGAATGGACTCCGTTAAAACGGCATGTTTTTTGAAGTCTCCAGATTTGTCGCTAACGTGATGCAACCAATTCTATTGTGTGAGGCAGCCATTTGAGGCAGGCAGTGTTGTGTGACTGTGCCTCCCCACTGCGGAGAGGATTTTAAAAGGCACTTAGGCTATCAAACTTTTGTGGGGAGAAATACATTTAAAACTAGTCAGATATGACTAGTTGCCACTTGTAAAATAAATCACCCACAGTGATTGACGCGGGTGCGACCACTATTTTGACTGCCTCATAGCTAAAGCTGTTTCCTATCACATTTCTTGTTTTCGATACATGCTACCGTGCCGTGTCTCTAGCCTGACATGATCCAGAGTTCATGTTTAAAAGGCATTTACAGTAAGGCACTAAGGCTGTGTTCACACTCAGCAGGTTCTCTGTCTACCTGCTCGGCTCAGAGAGTATAAGGCACTAAGGCTGTGTTCACACTGAGCAGGTTCTCTGTCTACCTGCTCGGCTCAGAGAGTACAAGGCACTAAGGCTGTGTTCATACTCAGCAGGTTCTCTGTCTACCTGCTCAGCTCAGAGAGTATAATGCACTAAGGCTGCGTTCACACTCAGCAGGTTCAACAGGACAAGCAGGAAGTAAAGCAGGTGTAATCATTAACATTAACGAGGGCCCTGGCACTGGAACAGCTAAACGGAATGGAAGCATACTAATTATGCTTCCATTAATTATTCCCTTAATTATTAACACTTTGAGTGCCACGGCCCTTGGGCAAAAGGTTGCTTGCTGTGCCACATAGGCCACAATGCATTTTAAAACAGTCATATAATTTCTTTAATAATTACTATGTAAACACTGAACACGCACAAATAACGATGAGACTCTCTTCTATCACCTGCAAAAAAAAGTTTATTGATCCCATTTTCCGTTCTTTAGTTATGAGCCGGAGAAGATAGCTTGATTGAACCAAAAACAGACATTTTTTTCTACGAGCTGAGATAATGAGCCTTTTGTGAAATTAAACATTTCAAGCACATCACTGACTCTGAAGCTAATTTTCTGATGTCTGGGTCTGTCTGGGTGAAGTGTATGCTGCTCTGCGTGCTCTGCGTGCCCCCCCCCCCCTTCAACTGCACACGCCTCCTCCTGGGTGTGTCTTATGGTGGCTCTCTGCTGCTGCACACACAGTGAATGGTGCGCGACATCCAGCTTTTTGGTTCCGCGTGTGTTTGTCACGGGCCACAATGCTTCCAGTTGAGAATAATAAGGTGATTATGCGAATGTGCTGTCGCAGAAGGACACGGAGGTGCTCAGTTGTGACAGCGGATGCAGCTGCTGCGGGCACAGCTGGCGTTTGGTTTCAGGCATGTCGATGCATACGGACGGATGCGATGCGATTTCCTTTTTCCCCAGCGACTTCTTCTGTGTTTGGCTCCACTTTCTCTTATCAGGAGAGTGCTGTCGCCACCTAATGGGGTTTGTAAAATAGGTTATAGACCTCCAATAGCTACAATATTGTAAGAGGCGATGTAAGAAGCTTAGATCGACACCCCCCCGTCAAAAAAACAATTTGGAGTTACTGACGCCATTTGGCGTCGCTGGCAGCCTACGGTAAATTTCTAATGACGCCATATGGCGTCGCTGGCACTCAATGTGTTAAGGGTATCAGTTACAACTGCTTCACTTCCTGCTTTACCACCTCAAAACGGTTGCTGTTGGGTCTATAGACAACCTACTTGTGAGTCATGTGACTTTTGTTTCAAAGACCTATTCTCTATTTTCCCACAGGCCTTAGGCGCAGAAACTGGCCTTAAACGCAAAAAAACACGCCTTGCGCCTGCCTCGGGAAGATAGCAACATGGCATTAGGCCCCGAAATGCGCTTTACGCGAAATAGGCGTGGCGCAGTCCCAGAATAGGCCAGAATGGGCGTTTCAGCCTTAAATACCGGCCTAATGATATCTTCCCTCCTGGTGTTAATTTAGCGCTTTGCGCTTTTGAAAACCAGGCCTATTCAGTGCGCCGGTTGCGCAGAGCGCTCCTCTGCCTCTCCTCTGTCCCCCTTCTCTGTGTCACTCCCTCTCTCTTGCTCATCAGTCTGACAGGCACAATACGACTGCTTGAAAAAAAGTTTGCCGGTTCTCTCTCTCTCTGACTCCCTCGCTCAGACAGACACAACACAAGTCCGATAGAAAAAAGAAGTTGTTATACCGTACATAGTATAACAACATGAGCGTTTTTTCTAACATGACAGTTTTGAGGCGGTGACATTCAGAGAGGCTGTTGCATCATCCTACCTGTGCAGTGAAGGCGAGATCATTCTGACGAGATCATTCTGGCCAAACATTCACTGCCTGGCTCCCCTGCAACAGCCACACATGTGAAATCCCCCAGCATGCATTGGGCTAATCCATTTCGCTAATAAATTGCAACCAAATGAGCCGAAATAGATATAAAGGTAGATCTAAATAATGTGTAATGTTAACACAACCTGCAATTGTAGAACATTTCAATATTGGACCAAATAAAACATCGAAATGAAAACACCACCCTATGTGAAACATATATGTCATATTGGGGCTATATATATCCCTTGCAGATTTAACGTGATTTAGATGAGTGACAGTGTAACGCGGTTCTACTGTCATGTCCTACTGTGATGTCCGCTCCAATAAATTGGCTCTACTTCACATTTTAGTTTTACAATAAAAACACATTTATGCAATGACTTTACATAATGTAGGCTATATTTATGTGCATCATCCTACCTGTGCGGCAGGGAAGAAGAAAAGGTAGCAAAACGATATCATTCTGGACAAACTTTCACCAATCTAATCTCATCATAGGGATAGGCTATATTTTTCTAGCTGATGCGTTTAGAACATTCTTTTCACTTTGATCTTGCTATAGTGTAGCGTATTTACATGCTTGCAGTATTTAAACTGCAGTTAGATTGGTTTGAGAATAATATGGAATAATAGCCTATATATGGAGACAGACAGAGGGGATAAAAGGGAGGGGGGGAGATCAGAGCCCTCTGCTTTTCTGAAGCCGGACTGGATCACTCCATGGAATTGGAGCTGAAAAGTGAAGCATGTGATTTGTTTACTGCACTTCCCCAATGAGCAGATAGTGCATAATTTTACGCTTAAAAGGCGTGGTTGCAATGCTTAAGGCTGCGTGTAGCGCCGATACCAAAATATCGAGTGCGCTGGTCCACGCCCACTACTCTGGGCTGCGTCTGGCGTTGGGCGCAGTTCATAGGCCGATGCAACGATAGAGCCCCTGGTTCCCTTGTAATTGGTCAGTGTGAAGTTTGTGAACCTAAATGAACCAAATACAAAAATGCAACAGTCAACTTTTCCACTATAGTTCAGACTGTAGGTAGGTGTGATCACACTCCAACACTGCCAGGGTTTGGAGGTTCATTCCATGTGTAGATCAATAGGTAGAGCAAGGCATTTCCACTGCCGGGGTTAGGGGTTTAATTCCCAATGGGGATGTAAAATGTATTATTTCATGTTACTGCAATGCACTTTGAATAAAAGCCTCCACCAAAAGGTTTGCATTACACACTCAGTAAATGTATGTTTGCACTTCTAAATGCACACGTGTGTGTATGTGTGTGTGTGTGTGTGTGTGTGTGTGTGTATGTGTATATACACATATATATATATGTATATATGTGTATATACACACACACACACACACAGTTTTTTTCATGGTGTTATACACTGACCCAGGGGCTCCAGGACAAATTGATCCTGAGTGACGGACAGAGGAGGCTGGACACTGACGGTCAGTTTAGATGCCTGCAGCACACCACTGGATTTCACCTTCACCTGGAGAGAGAGAGAGAGAGGGACCGAGAGAGAGGAGAGAGGAGAGGAGAGGAGAGGAGAGAAGAGGAGAAATCAGTTTAAGTTGTAGCATCCTTGGATGGCATTTTGGTCTTGATGGCATTATGTGATGTCATCAGGGTGCGACCGCAACTTACCTCGACGGTGACGGAGGGGACAGGCAGACCATAGATGTCGTGGATCAGAGCTTGCTGTGGAGAGAGAGAGAGAGAGAGAAGATAGAGTGAAGAGCCTGTATGTGTGTGTGTGTGTGTGTGTGTGTGTGTGTGCGCGCGTGAGTGTGAGTGTGCGTGTGCGTGCATGTGTGTGCGTACATACCGATGGCCGGTCCATGCTGGAGGAGACAGCAGCTGTGACAGTCAGGTCGTTCTGGGCGTCGGCTTTAGGCAGGATGTCTGAGGGGAAGAAGAGAGGAGGCCTTTCACTCCAAAACACCCCACAGCCATTTGGGGGTGAACTTGTCAAAATGTCCCTTTAAACCAATGGTTCCCACACTGGGGTACGCGTACAATGTAAGGATAACTCGTGAAAATAAATGAAACAATATAATAAATCTGCTCAGGAGGCACTAATTGCAACTCTTTCACTCCAGTTCTTATTGTGTAACGTTATATTCTTCAAAAGGTGGGTTATCATTCATTCATTGCATCGTATGCTGTAGTTCTTCTCTTGCAGTTGTCTAAGCAAAATGTTGTAGTCGGGTAAAGGGGGTGCTTGGATTCAGAACTCAGGGAAAGGGGGTAATGAAGCCAAAAAAGGTTAGGAACCATTTAAACCAGCAGACAATTCAAACCAAAGATTTACTCCATACCCCAAATGGGACTATTCTACCAGCAAAAGTCTTAACATGCATCTTGACTTTATTACTATGAAACAGCTGTCTCCATGTACCAGATCACTGCTAACCTGCATCTGACTGGAACCAAGGTAACTGCCCCCCCCACCCCCCACCTGGAATCTACAATGGGCAATACTACCTTTTACAGCCCCTGGTAAATATATGGTAAATTATATTATATTATTGGATCATTGCCACTGGCAAATAAGTAGGCATGGTATTACCAGGCTCCTTACATATCCCTTGTAACTGGTTATGCAATAAACACAAACTTAGTTGAGTTGATGGGTAATAGAGGAGGTTTTTCTTAGTATTTTAGCTGGACCAAACATTAATCTATCAAGACTTTGATTGAATCAATCAGGATTGTATACATGTTAGGGCTGAAAGATATTGGAAATTGAAATGTCTAGTAAGCTCCAGTGATCTCTGTTTCTCCTGTCCTACACTGAGTCCTGGTGGCCTGTGTGATGTTTATATTGTCCTACCCTGAGTCCTGGTGGCCTCTCTGATGTATCTCTGCAGCTTCTTCATCTCGGCCTCCACTTGCTCGTAGTCGGCCTCCCGGGCATCCACCTTGGGCGTGGAGAAGAAGGAGGGGTCCGTCCCCATGTAGGAGCACTGCAGGTGACCATCTGAACTCAGGGTCACCACCACCCCCTTCAGCTCCCTGAAAATAAGGCACAGGATGAAACTACTACTACTTCAAGATGGAAAAAAGTGAAATATCTGCGGGGGTTTATACCAATTGACCTTTTTTCATGGCAGTGATTTTGTGTCTAAAAGGCAGGGTAAACACAGGGGCAACCAAAACATCATCGAAGGGTTTCCAACATCTAATCCATTTAGGTGTTCCAGTGCTGGGGCCCTCAATGTTTAGGTTGCACTTGAGTTTACCCTGCCTTTTAGACACAAAATGGCTGCTGTGAAAAAGGCCCATGAAACAACAATTACTTGGCTGGATGATTTATTGATTTCAAAATGACTTTTTTTAAATTTGCAGTATATTGTGTGCACAAGCTGTAGACTGCCATTTGCATTAACAAAAATGAAACAATATGAAAGAGGGGGAAAAAGCAACAACATTCTAATTCTAAAAACTAACTGATAATGAATAACAAAAAGTTTATCGTATAAATGAAGTCTGATGTAACAAAATGTTACATTGTTTTAATGGGTTATGCCTTCTCTCTCTCTCTCTCTCTCGTTATACTCTCTGCATCTGTTTGTGAAACTTGTGTTGATTTGATTTCACATTACTCAGCCTCCCGGGGAAAGGAGGTCCGGCCTGTAGTCAAACCTCGGATTGAAGAAGAACAATGCGGATTCCATCCTGCAATCGTGCAACAATGGACCAGCTCTTTACTCTCGCAAGGATCCTGGAGGGGGCCTGGGAGTGTTGCCCATCGGGTCTGCATGTGTTTTGTGGATTTGGAGAAGGCTTATGACCGGGTTCCCCGGGGGATACTGTGGGAGGTGCTGCGGAAGTATGGGGTAAGGGGATCACTACTCAGGTCCATCCAATCTCTGTAGTCCCAAAGCGAGAGCTGTGTCCGGGTTCTCGATTCGTTCCAGGTGGGGGTTGGCCTCCGCCAGGGCTGCGCCTTGTCACCTATCCTGTTTGTGATATTAATGGACAGGATTTTGAGGCGTAGTTGTGGGAGGGAGGGGTTGCAGTTCGGTAGACTGAGGATTGCATCGCTGCTTTTCGCGGACGATGTGGTCCTGATGGCATCATCGGTCTGGGACCTTCAGCACTCACTGGATCGGTTCGCAGCCGAGTGTGAAATGGCTGGGATGAGGATCAGTACCTCTAAATCTGACGCCATGGTTCTCAGCAGGAAATCAGTGGATTGTCTACTTCAGGTAGGGAATGATTCCTTACCCTAAGTGAAGGAGTTCAAGTATCTCTGGGTCTTGTTCTCGGGTGAGGGAACAACAGTGAGGGCCGGAAATCGGTGCAGCAGGAGTGGTATTGCGTTCGCTTTACCATGCCGTCGTGACAAAAAGAGAGCTGAGCCAGAAAGCAAAGCCCTCGATCTATCGGTCGATCTTCGTTCCTCCCCTCACCTCTGGTCATGAAGGATGGGGTCATGACCGAAAGAACACAATCGCGGATACAAGTGGCTGAAATGGGTTTTCTCAGGAGGGTGGCTGGCACCTCCCTTAATAAGGTGAGAAGCTCAGTCATCCGTGAGGGACTCGGAGTAGAGCCGCTGCTCATTCACGTAGAAAGGAGCCAGTTGAGGTGGTTCGGGCATCTGGTAAGGATTAGGGCTGGGTATCGCCACTGACTTCCCAATACGATACGATTCCGATACACAAGGTCCCAAGTCGATACGATTTCTGATACGATACGATATCGATATTTTAGTTACAATACCAGTTTTGCTTTGAGATTCTCAAAGAACTAATGCTGTAAATTGTACAAGGAACCCTCTAACCTGGTGCATTATTAAAAAATATTAATATTTTACATTAAGAATTTACCATAAAGCAAGCAGTTGCATCATGTAATTCTTTTTTATTTAAACATGACCAACATAGTCATTCAACATCTTATCTTTCTTTACAGTCTTCTGTCTCTTTCTTTACAATTCTGTGAGAACAAATTTAGATTTCCACTATACAACAGAATCATTGAACAGCAGCATGTTGTAAACAGTGTTTCATAAAGTATAAATGCTTTGTAAATCAAATTAAATCAAATTAAATACAGCTCATGAACATTTCCAGTTCACAAACATTATAGTGCACAGATTTGAGGTCTGTACATCTGGCTCATGGTGCATGCACAATGCACATGTAGCCTACAGTATTTATGTTTTTGTTTCAACGTCAACTTGAAACTATGTTTTAACTACCACACACAGCCTATACTATTATAGCCTATGTTTATTAAAAAAAGAAAAAAATAATAATTGTAAAATGCAATCTATACTGGGATTTATATATCGATATTTGTTCCTTCACATGAATATCGATTCAATATCGATATATCGATTTCTTTAACCCAGCCCTAGTAAGAATGCCACCTAGTCCCCTCCATAGGGAGGTGTGGCACGTCCAGCTGGGAGGAGACCATGGGGAAGACCGAGGAGCTAGGTGGAGATTATATCTCCACGCTGGCCTGAGAACGCCTCACGATCCCCCAGTCAGAGGTGGCTAATGTGGCCAGGGAAAGGAAAGTAAGTTTGGGGTTCCCTGCTGGAACTGCTACCTCCGCAACCCGCATCCCGGATACGTGGTTGAGGATGATGATGATGATGATGATGATGATGATGCATTGTTTTCACCTTATGGTTGCATTGGTAGTTTAGTGCTTCACAGTGTATTGTGCTGTAAAACACAGAGTGAGGGCCAAGTGTTTTAAACCAAGTCAGGTTTGTGATATGGAGAGAGGCTAAGAGAAAGGAAATGCATGGTGATGCAATAGTGTGTGTGTATGTGTGTGCGCGCACATTAACTGGTTGCAGATGTGTTGTGGTTCCAGGCCAGTGAGGCGGTAAAACACACACACACACACACACACACACACACACACACACACACAGAGTTCAGGTCCAGAGCAGCGGTCGGCTCCACACCTGCACAGGAGGGCGTCTGAGGGGGCATAAAACATTCACTTTAACTGCTGCGGAAACACACACACACACACACACACACACACACACACACACACACACACACATATACACACACACAGATGAAATCACACATTCATACACAGACACATGATCAACTGCGGCAGAAACATGCACACATTCATAAAAACGATAACTCTCACACGCACACATGCTCCCCCCCATAACCCTGAAAGAAAATGGGCTCCGACCACAAAGAGAGACTGAGAGAGAGAGAGATGGAGAGAGTTGTAGATTCTGAAATAGTCCTATGCAACAGTAAAGATGATATATGGTGGGCGTCTGGCGTAGCGGTAGATTCCCTGGCTAACAATACGAGGGTCGCAGGTTTGTATCCACCCCTGGCTTGGTCGGGTGTCCATACAGATGCAGCCAGCCAAAGTGGGACCAATGCACCGCGACTGTCCTGCGTGCAAAGCGCGGCGCTGCTGCGGTGCCGATATTTTTTTACTTCTGTTTTCACCCACCAGGAGGCGCAAAAACACATAGTCAGCAGAGGGTAACAGTTTATAGTGTTTAGACGTCAATAAACCGTATTTGCTGTTAGTATATGAGTGATTCATCCGATGTCAAGTGGATTTGAGAATGATTGTATTGTATTGTGGTACACCTGCTGTGGGAGATGATTCTTGGGGAGGGTGTGTTGTGCAATCACAGACCGACTGAGCCGATTGCCTCCGGCCGGTTGTGGCTGTGATGATGGGGTTAAATGACAGAGCCTGCTGATCTCTCATTGTTGCTGGGGAGCTTGTGTTAACATGGGCCTGCTGATCTCTCAGTGTTGCTGGGGAGCGTGTGTTAACGTGGGCTACACTCTTGGGCGGAGGCTGTCATTCGCAGTGGTTAGCGCTGCCGGTGATGATGATAGCGAGATAGGGGGATGCCCCTGTAGACAGACAGGGCCGGGGACTTCATAGCCGAGTGAGTCGCACCGCTCTCCAGCCTATGTCCAGCGTTGGGCCCGCCGCCTGCGCTGCCAGCACCGCCGACTAAAAGCTACTGTGTCCCGAGGAGTCGGACGGTGCCATAAAGCCTTGACCCCGGGGGAGGGTCTCGCCAGCTGGGCGAGTTAAGTTTTTAACCCTTACTTATTATTTCATTTAGGCCTACTGTATTTATTGTGTGTTTTCCCTACCCGCCTTGCCCTTGGGCACGCGTAACGGAGAGGAAAAGCTGGGAGGTTTCACTGGGTGGCCAGATTACCTGTGGGTGGGGGTCGTCCCACTGTCCCTGTTTGACATGTTTGACCCGGGCGTTTTGGGGTAGCCCCTCCTAGTGTGGAAACCTGTTGCGGAGTAACCTATACTTATTGCACGCTTTGCGTGCCACCTTTTTACGAGTGCTGTGCTGTGCGTAATCCTATCGCTTGTGCATTTGCAGTGATTTCTCTTGTCAGTGTGAAGTGCTTCTGCCTTACGACAGGGGGATAGGCTCTCTCTCCCAGTGACATTTGGAAACCCGTGTTTCTCCCTGTGATTCCCTCAGTTACTTTTAAGTCCTCATTGTACAAAATAAAGCTGTATCTATATTTTCCTCATATTCTCGAGTTGTGTGTTGTTTGGTCTCCGACAGAGCCCTTACCGGGCTGGTTTATTACAGTATTGTTTGTTGTATTGTCTTGTGTATAACGTAGCCTACTGTAGGCTACCACAAAATTGTCTTCTTGTTTATTCTGATGCATAAAAAATTCAACCTATGGTAAATGCACAGCTGTTCAGCAGGGCTGATGCTCTCCCTGTACAACGTTAGTTAATAGGCTATGTTGTGTATAAAGTTCTCTTTAGCATAAGCCCTATATAAAGCCACTGACATAGAATATGACTGAATGAATGAACAACAACAACAACAACAACAACATTGTGATTATACTGACATATGTGTGAAAAATGTGATGTGCTTTTTCCTGGGTTCTGTACCAAACAAGCATGTTGCCTTACGTCTGGAGAATATGATTTGTAGGCGGGGCATCTCTGTAGCGCCACAATGCTTCATTTAATGCTATGTTGTGATACATTTGACCTTGATCAAATAATTGCAGCGTCCTGCGATTTGGATATTGCACCATATTGCCATATTGCGATTTCCATTGCAATTTGATTAATTATGCAGCCCTAGTCTAGCCTGTAACCAGCACCAATGAATCCTTCATTAGAGTCTGGACGCTCTGCTATCTGCCACTCCTCTCAAAAAATGCAACTCTGCAGAGGCCTCAGCAATTAGGGGTACTGTATGATTGGCTCATGGTTGATGAGGGAAGTATTCTACTCAACAAACTGACAGCTCTCCGTGAACACTGAGCTGTTACCGCATTTACCGTGAAATGCTGCGGAGAGACCGGTCTTGCCGTGAACACCGGACACATCGCACAAGAATTACTCAAACTTCCCACATTGTACTGGAGTCTCAACAAACAGTAAAATACTATACAACACAACACAATGAGAGCACTAACAAGTCGATCAGCAAGTTGTAGCTCAGTTATGTCTGTAGATCAGAAACTATACTTCCGTTCTATATGTGGAACAGAAACTATACTTCAGTTCTGTCTGTAGATCAGAAGATAGATAGATAGATAGATAGATAGATAGATAGATAGATAGATAGATAGATAGATAGATAGATAGATATATAGATAATTGATCCCCTTGGGGAAATTCGGGTGTCCAAGCAGCTCATACAGTCTGATAAAAAAACATATAAAACACAGATTAAAATGACAAGACACATTAGAAGAGAGGAATAAAGTGCACACAGAGGTTAAAACCATGCAGTGTTATCTTAAAAATAGATAAAAGCATAAAAAAGACATCGGATAAAAAGTGCCAATAAAAATTATATTATTAAAAAGTCCGATAGTGCAGTAAAAAGTCCACGCATGTAATGCAATTAATTAATAAATTGCACCAGAGTCCAGTCAGGTCATGAGGCCCTGCCCCTGGCAGAGTTGTACAGTCTGATGGCTGTGGGGACAAAGGACCTCCTGAAGCGTTCCGTCCTGCAGCGTAGTGAGAGGAGCCGACCACTACCACTGCTTCTCTGGCCTGTCAGGGTGGTGTGGAGAGGATGGCTGGTGTTGTCCATTATGGCCTGCACCTTGCGGTGTATGCCTCTCTCCACCACAGTCCCCACGGAGTCCAGCCTTCTACCGAGGACTGAGCCAGCCTTCTTCACAAGCTTATCCAGCCGACCAGTGTCCTTCTCCTTACCGCTGCTTCCCCAGCAGGTTGCAGCGTAGAAGAGGACACTAGCCACCACCGATCTGTAAAACATGTGCAGCATTTCACTGCACACATCGAAGGACCTCAGCCTCCTTAGGAAGAAGAGCCGGCTCTGCCCCTTCCTGTAGCGTCTGTGTTCTGCGACCAGTCCAGCTTGCTGTCCAGAAGTACTCCCAGGTATTTGTAGGTCTCCACCCCCTCAATGTCCACCCCACAGATGTTGACTGGGTGAGGAAGAGGGGGCTTAGACCTACGCAAGTCAACCACCATTTCCCTGGTCTTGGAGGCATTCAGCTGGAGACAGTTGTTATTGTTCCAGTCGCTGAAGGACTGAATCAGTTTTCTGTACTCTCCCTCCTGTCCATTCCTTAGAAACGTAAGTTGTGACTATAACTATGGATCTATGAGACCGAACGATGACCGTCACCACGGTCTTAACAGTGAATGAATGCCATTCCTTGTACTTAACCTCGAGATTCTATATCAACAAAGTCATGTGACTGACCTTAGGAGGCTGGACCCATAGGCGGAGCCTATAAATACACCTAGGTGTCCGCGCCAACTTTCTCTTGCCTGGAACGCCTCAGCCCATTCCTAGCGACAAGAGATGGTGACGGTCATCGTTCGGTCTCATACTGTAGATCCATAGTTATAGTCATAACTTACGATCTATTTCGACCTCACTCAGACCGTCACCACGGTCTTAACAGTGGATGACTCATACCATCAGGGTCGCCAGGAACGGAGGACTCCACGCAGTCACCTCTCCGTCCAGCAGCTGACAGTACAGCAGCGCCCAACGGTGCCGGTGCCGCCACGTTGACCCTGTAAAATCGAGCAAAAGGGCATGGAGCACTCCATGATGCTGCTGCACAGATCTCTGCAATAGACACCCCTGTTAAAGCAGCCCAGGAAGTGGCCATACTCCTAGTAGAATGTGCCACCACATTACTAGGGACAGGAAGGTCCCGCCCATCGTAGGCATGAGAAATTGTGTCGACCACCCAATGTGATAACCGTTGTTTAGACACGGGAAAGCCCAGTTTGTTACCCCCGTAACAGACAAACAGCTGTGAGTGTGAGTGCCTCAGGGACTGAGTGCGTGCCATGTAAGCCCTTAACACCCTTACTGGACACAATGTTTGCAGGTCTATGTTGCCCACAGCAGAGGCCGGCCCAGGCTGAAATGAGCTGATTTAAATCACTTGGTTCACCATCTGGAAGTTCACAACCTTGGGGAGGAACGAGGGATTGGGCCACAGTGACACCCCAGTGTTGTCAGCCTTCCACCTCAAACACTGCTCACTCACAGATAAAGCGTGTAACTCACTTACTCTTTTCGCTGAGCACATCGCTAAGAGACACAGCGTCTTATGAGAGAGGGACTTAAAATCTGCTTGCTCCATAGGCTCATAAGGAGCCTGAGTCAGTGATCGCAACACCAAGGTGAGATCGCATGATGGAGCTCTCAGCACCCTGCCTGGCCGCAGACGGTATGTGCCCTTAATAAACTCTGACACCAAGCGGTGTCTCCCAAGTGACGCTCCATCCACCGCTTCATGGAAGCTGGAAATGGCGGCTGCATACACTTTATAGTGCTAGATGCCCTCCCTGCTTCGAAGAGTGACTGGAGGAAGCGAAGACTCTCTTGAACATGGCAGGTGGCTGGGTCTAGCTGCCGATTGCGACACCAGCTGGAGAACACCTTCCATTTCTATACTATAAACTATACGAAACTATACGTCAGTTGACTGTCTTTCTAAAAGCCGCCAACAAAATAGCCAGAGCATTGCCCGACTGGGCTGCTCGCGTAGCAGCATTGTAAGAACGACACACCAATATGTCTGTCTTCTGACATTCTCCAACTGGGCAACGAGGGTTAGTAGTCACTCACTCAGGACCCAGCGATGTCAATGCCGCCATCTCCCTTTCAACTGGTGGCATGTCCGCCAGCCCAGTCTCGGGTCCATACTGGGGCCTCGCCAGCCTGCGACACCCAGCATTGAACTGCAGTACAGCAGTAGGATTGTCCCATGTCTTTCTGAGCATGTGCAGATAATCTGGAGCTGCTGGGATCAAAACTGATGGTTGGGACCAGGAAATACCAGCCCAGACCCCATCTACTGGGGGTGGAGTCTCCACCGGCACGTTCAGCCCCACAATCTTGGCTGCAGTCAAACACTTTGATACAATATCAGTGGGTGAGATCCCATTGCCACCATCACTGCCATGACTCGACTCTGTGCCACGCAGTGAGGACCTGAGTCTGCCATCCTCCGACGCATACAACGAGAGGGCATCCAGGTGATCCAGCCTCTCACGCTGATATGACGGCAGCCCACTATGGGAGGACAGAGGTAACTCTTCTCTCTGGTCTCGTGACTCTGCTGTGTCAGAGACAGAGCGCTGATCCTCTACCTTAGATAGTCTGTCTGATAGACTTTGAATAGCTGTCAGAATGTTCAGCTGGGTGTCATCTTCTGCAGCATGCGGCCTCTTACGAGCAAGTCTCCGCTCTTTTCTCCTCTCTTCATCAGGACCACGTTCAGGAGAGTGCTCATATCTGTGCCTCCTGCCCCACCCTCTAGAAGAGCGTCTGCCATCACTCGACTGGGCCTCTGGATGCAGAGCTGTTTCTGTACTCCCCGCAGACTGTTTCAGTCGCTTGGCTCTTCTACGCCGCTCCTCCAGAGAAAGCTCCATAGCAGCCCCGCATGGGCTTTCAACATCCTCCATCACATGTGCCAACCCCAGGCAGGGGGGACACTCACGGTGGCCATCACAGGGGTCCATAGGCTCATCACAAAGGCGACATGCTTGAGAGGCCATTCTCCAACCGACTACGAATAGCCTGAATGAGGAGAAGGCACCAAGGCCAACCAGCACCTTTCTGATATTGGAGGGGGGGGGGGGGGGCCTAGGTTATATATCTTCCCCTTTTATTTATTTTATTATTATTATTATTATTTTAATAAATGGATAAACAATTAATTAATTAATTCAATTAATTAATACTTAAAACACAACCTAGAGTTGGAAGACTCGAAGGCCCAACAAACCCCACTCACTGCGAACAGCAAGCACCTGGGGAAAGACAAACAGAAAATCCACTCAGATTTTCTATGCTTACCTGGAAAAAGATAGGTTAGAACAATAGTAGTTCACTTACCAACTCTCTTACTAGCTGTAGAATACTCTCTACCTGCTTAATCAACCAGGTGCAAACAATCAAGCCACCTAGAAAGGAGATGTGTTAACACTTTATGAAACACTCTGCCATGCCTCTAATGTGGCTAGGTTAGCTTACCAAACTTCCAGACAAACCACTTGCAATCCTCAGGGACACAAGGCGCCTGCACCAAAGTGACGGATTGACTGCAGTGGAGTGTCAAGAAAATTCACGGTACTTACCGGTCTTGGATTAAGCGAGAAAGGCAAAGAGGAAGTCAGCGCGGACACCTAGGTGTATTTATAGGCTCCGCCTACGGGTCCAGCCTCCTAAGGTCAGTCACATGACTTTGTTGATATAGAATCTCGAGGATAAGTAGAAGGAATGGCATTCATTCACTGTTAACACGTTCACTGCCGTGGACGAGTCAACTCGTCAAAAAAAATCCAACGGTTGACTGCCGTGGACGAGTTATCTCGTCAAAAAAAAAAAAAAAAATTTTGACGGTGGGACGTGGATCCAAGCCCCCTACGTCTCCTATAAAAATATGGGAGCCACCGAACGTGTACAACCCATTCCACCGACCCACTAACTGGCGACAGTGCTCTCCAGACTAGAGAAACCCGAGCAAAAACAGCAGAAAAAAGCGTGAGGAAAACGTGGCGAAAACGCTTTCGCTTTCGCGCTGGAGCTGGCGCACAACATGGGGGATTCCTAAAATACACTCTGGGTGCAACACACGCAGCAGAAAGCTCAAAAGCCCAGAATCGCACGCAGCTTCATCCCAGCTCTCATCCCAGCTCACATCCCAGCTCGCAGAAACGCCAAGGAAACCCCAGAAACGCCATCTAGGCGGCAGAGACTCGCCTGGCATACACTCTGCCTGCAGAGCCCCAGAGAAACACACACGGAGGGGAGGAGTTTGCAGGAGAGGGGGGGGGGGGGGGGGGTGCTGTTATATTGAACTAAACTATTACGGTAGTTTAGTCTCTCTCTCTCTCTCTTTCTCTCTCTCTCTTAGCTTATGCTTACTGTGGAATAAGTGTACGCACGCACGCACGCACGCACGCACACACACACACACACACACACACACACACACACACACACACACACACACACACACACACACACACACAATACAGTATACACACTTGCCCAAGGGCACCCATAATCACAGGCATGTGAGGTGGTTCTAAAAATCTATTTATCTCAAAACTCTCTGAAAATCTATGAAACCATGCTGTATTCAACTGCTAATGCCTACATAACAGAACATGATAAAAACGAACTCTTTTAGACAGAGAAAGCACACATTCTATTAGTTCTTTTGAGATATTTTGTGTTCACAAAGTCCTAGCAGAAAGGCTAGGACTAGGCTCTTGAAAGATGAGCCAGAATCCTCAAAAAAACCCTTGGCAGAAGCTACCTACTGATTGGAAAAAACTGTTGGCAGTGAATGTGTTAAGACCGTGGTGACGGTCTGAGTGAGGTTGAAATAGATCTATACTTCAGTTCTGTCTGTAGCTCAGAAATTATACTTCAGTTATGTCTGTAGATCAGAAACTATACGGCAGTTCTGTCTGTAGATCAGAAACTATACTTCAGTTCTGTCTGTAGACCAGAAACTATACTTCAGTTCTGTCTGTGGCTCAGAAACTATACTTCAGTTGTGTCTGTAGATCAGAAACTATACTTCAGTTCTGTCTATAGCTCAGAAACTATACTTCAGTTGTGTCTGTAGATCAGACACTATATGTCAGTTGTGTCTGTAGATCAGAAACTATACTTCAGTTCTGTATGTAGATCAGAAACTATACTTCAGTTCTGTCTGTAGATCATAAACTATACTTCAGTTCTGCCTGTAGATCAGAAACTATACTTCAGTTCTGTCTGCGGATCAGAAATTATACTTCACCTATGTCTGTAGATCAGAAACTATACTTCAGTTCTGTCTGTAGATCGGAAATTATACTTCACCTCTGTCTGTAGATCAGAAACTATACTTCAGTGCTGTCTGTAGATCAGAAACTATACTTCAGTTATTTCTGTTGATCAGAAACTATACTTCAGTTCTGTCTGTATATCAGAAACAATACTTCAGTTATCTGTAGATCAGAAACTATACTTCAGTTCTGTCTGTAGATCAGAAACTATACTTCAGTTCTCTGTAGATCAGAAACTATACTTCAGTTCTGTCTGTAGATCAGAAACTATACTTCAGTTCTCTGTAGATCAGAAACTATACATCAGTTCTGTATAGTCACAGATCCATACCAATAACTCAGCGCTTACCACACCAGCTGCTGAGACCTCTTTCACAACTCACTTTCTGGCACCCACGCTGTTTAGGAACAGGTTAGTTTGTATTTCTGTCATCTGTCATTAACGTTGGGATTGAGACCTCTTTTTCGACAGACATAGCGTCAGTGTTACAAGCGAGGGCTTCCAAGACAGGTGCTAAATCATAAGCTGCCATTGTCAACTTTGAGCTCCAAAACTCTTGCCTCTTAGAGTTTGGTCACTGACCGATTAGACAGCACAGCGGTGATGGCCCAGCGCTGCTCTGTCAGCCGTTCAAACATCTCGCAGACACTGTTCAGGATTGTATCAGGTGGTGAGGGGGTAGTTGCATCTGTGTCTGCTTGAACTCCAGTGCTTAAAGGTCCTTACACATCATGAGCATTTTTTTGTGCGATTAATCGCACGTCAATAATATTTTCTGAACCTATATCAGTCAATGCAACCGTGCATACCAATGGCAAAGTTTCACTGAGCGTTATTGCAGCGTTTATTTTTTCGGACCAAGGTCGGTTTTTCAGAGATTCGCTTCCGAAGTGCACACATCTGTTGCTGTAATTGACAGGTGGGTCAAAATTGCATCGCAATTTCGTGCTGTCTATTCGCATTGCTCTTGGTGTGTAACAGCCTTTAGATGCCACTGTGCTGTGATTAAAGTGACTGACCAGCTTCCCTGCTGCAGAGATGACACGTTGGAGATAGCAGGCAAAGCCCTCATTAATGGCCAACTGTAATGTACAGTATGCACGAAGCTTGGGACTGATAGCCATCTGGCCCCCATGCCTCCACAGCCTCATTCAACTTCTCAGATAAGTTGTCGGATGTGTGTCATACTGGTATGGCCTCTGTTAGCAGAACTGCTGGTTTCAAATCCCAGTTTTCATTGATGTAGTGGCATGTTAGAGTGATGCAACTCTTGGTGGTTAAGGCCGTCCAACAGTCAGTTGTTAGAGCCACCTTGTCGGCTGAACGTAGCGGCTCCTTAAGCCCATCTTTATGTTTCTTGTACTGCTTCTCAACACGGGTAGTTATTGTGCCTCTTGACGGGACACAATAGCCTGGTTCAATGAACTTCAGTAGCTCGCAAAATCCCTTGCAGTCCACCACGCTTAATGATGTCCTCTTCCACCATAAACCAAATCTTCTGTGTTATTGTCTCTGCACCGACATCACTACAGCTTCTCTCGGCTAAAACAGATACAATAGACCCTTTTCACGGGGGCATTTTGTGTCGAAAAGGCAGGGTAAACACAGGTGCAAGCAAAACACTAATGAGGGTTTCCAACTTCCAATCATGGAAGTTGGAAACCCTCATTACGGTTTTGTAATGAGCACCTGTGTGCTGCTCCACTCTGGAGCTCTCCATGGTGCTGAACCTGTGTTGAGGCGTTTTGGCCACCAATTAGCAATTTTTTACCATTTAGTCGGTCCTAATTACCTACGGTAATTAAAAAATCCAGCTCTGTTAGGTCACCCGCAGGGGTGCTCTTTACAGAGCTCTTTATTTTATTAGATTATTATTTATTTTTTTACAGAGAAAGAAACAATAAATCAGAGTCAATAAATCAATTTGATTCAAAGATTAAGGGAAGTATGTATTAGGAAGTATGGGTTTGGATAAAACAGCAAGTTGGTGAACTGTACCAGAGATTGCTAAAGATAAACATGATATTCTATTGATGCTTGTTGCCCTAATGAAGGCCAGTAGGTCAAAACATGTTGCTGAGAGTTTTTATTGTTATATTGTGAATTAAGTATTTTACTAAAGGCATTTTAACCTTTTTCTGAGAAGAGTTGCCTTGGCCCATGTCATTTGATGTTGCTGTAATTCCTGCTGATCACTGATAGAGCTCAATAAACCTCATAGATTCCCCCTTTAACAATTAAAAATTGGCTTAATACAATAATATCATCCAATACAGTATAAGCAAAGCCAGCACTACTGAAGCACTGATGAAAACTAAGGGTGGTAAGCTACTCTGTGTGTGTTCCTCTCCCACACTCCTCTACTATGTCCCACCAATAGACTGAACAAGACGATGACTATCAAGTGCCTTAAAACAACACATGCTCAAACTAAACCAAACACGAAACCAGACACACTATCTCCAGCATCTAAAACACACACACACACGGAGACCACATCGTTTGTCACCCGTGTTTGCGTTTGCATTGTAATTGTATCAAATTGCGGTTTGATTGTGGTAGTTTGGAGGAAGACACATGATTGGCTGCGGCCGGCCCTTCCCTCTCTGCTGTGATTGGCCAGCTGGAAGACATAGTCGGGTCATTTCCTGATGAGAATCACACGCTGGATTTCACAAGCTGATAAACACAATAATAACACATGCTAATCTGTGTGTGTGTGTGTGCACGAGCATGTGTGTGTATTTACTGAATGTGCACATGTATGACTGCATCTATGCTTGATGCTTGTGTTGTCTGTGGGAGAGAAAATGGGGAGAAAGTGACACAGCATGTCCAAAATCTGTAAAAATGTGTGTGTGTGTGTGTGTGTGCATGCATTCGTGTGTGCGCCGGTGCCTGAGAGAGCTTTCTCTTTGTGTAAGTGTGTGTGTGTGTGTGTGTGTGTGTGTGTGTGTGTGTGTGTGTGTGTGCGCGTGCGTGTGTGTGTGTGTGTGTGTGTGTGCGCGTGCGTGTGTGTGTATGTCATTAGGTGTGTCATTTAGTGGGTGCTTACATAGTTCAATTTAAAGTCTTGTTTATAAAGCCCTCTGTCTTTGTGTCATCCCTTTCCGAAGCACATACCTGCCTGGATATCTGTTACCTTAAAACACGCGCGCACACACACACACACACACACTAAAGCATGCACAGAAGCGTACACACAGATGTCAACGAATGAGCTAATTACTAGAACACTATAACCATTTGGAGGGGGAATACTCCCTTAAAACACTACTGTATAAAAACATCCCTTAAAAAATCATAAAAATAATTTGTTTTCATTCCGTGCTATCCAAACACTGTGTGAGGTGTCAATTTTTTTTAACCCTTGTACCCTCCTGGTCCGGCTGGCCGGATCTAAGCGATAATCGCATATCGGAAATTTGGAAGATCTTGGAACGAAACGTCTGAAATTCAGCCCAGGTTTCCTTTATGGTTTATTATGGTAATTGACCTTGCCAGGACTAGAAAAAAATCATCCTGGCACCAAGAAACTCAAATTAACCTCAAGTTACTCCTAAGTTCCGGCTGCACGGTCATTGACTTTCATTATAACCGCCTTTTTGAGACCTCAGGACAGGAAATTCTTACAAAATTCATTTTTTTCAGCGGGCATCCTGGACCAAATACCTTGAAATTTGACCTTAATATCTAACCTTGGGGTTGATTGAACATTTGGTGGAGTTACAAGGCTTCAAAATCCATTGCATAGTTTTCCCATTGATTTCAATGTTAATTTTTTCGACTCCCAGGTACTTTCCCCAAAAATAATTATTTTTCTGATCTTACACCTCTCAGCTCGAGTCAAGACATGACATTTGTAGCTTCTATTGTGTTTGCCGCCGCCCCCCTATTTGATCAGTGTTGGCACAGCAACCAAAAGCATGCAGTTTGATATGAAATATACAGTACAGTGATCGTCATGGTAACATGACCTGGGAACGTGGATTTTCCGGTGCAAACTAATGATTTGAAGCCTTTAGACCGAGATTGATGGATGAATGAAGCTATTTTGTGTTTTTTGTGAAAATTAGCTGGCAGTTGAAAATTGGCAGTTTCATGTATTTTTCGTTAAATTTACCTTCTTTGAAAGTACGTCGTATCTCAGCGCCCGTTCGTTGTAGAGACTCGCCACTAGCATGGCTGGAATCGGCGTCGAAAATTGACTCTAGATCTCTAATATCGTCGTGATCTGACGTTCTAAGAGCTTTCTATGACTTCCGGTTTGAGGTATGCTCAAAGCACCGAGGCACAGTAAATCCAATGCCGACGAAGGAGCATCTCGGGCGGGGAGGCGATCAGAGCGTCATAGGTGGAGCCCAGCGTGTGCTCTCTCGCTCATGGCCTTAATGGCGTCGTTCAAGCGTGTGTCTTCACCCGGATGCCAAACCACGGATATGAGGTATGAGGAATGGAGTCACCAATGGATAAGAATCAATAAAAAATAAGAAAATAGTTAATTATGAATATAAAAAATAAGTACTAATATCAAGATCCATGACTATGGACCAGTATGTGCTTAGTAGGAAAAAATGCAAATTTGCAATTCTCAAAAGATGGAAGATGGAACAAAATCCGCGAAAAATGTGACCAATAAAAAGCTATGATAATCCCACCACCCGCCACCAGGTGGCATTCATGGGAAGGGGAAAAAAATCATATTTTGTGTTTTCTACTGAAAATTGTATTGTACAGTAAGTACAGTAAACTGGCATTGGAGGGGTTAAAATTCAGAGTAAGCATGAAATGTTGATATGAGGTATGAGGGATTAAGTTACCAATGGATAAGAATCAATAAACAATAAAAAAAAAATATATATGAATATCAAAAATAAATATAGCCGCAAGCGGCAATGGCAGGGGTTCAAGCCTTGTGCAAATTGAACACCTAATAGAGAGCCGCAGGGATGACGTATTTTTGTAGTCAGAACGCGGAAGTCCCGAACTTCCTGGTTCTTCACTGTTTCTGTCTATGGGATTTTTGAATGGGTTTTTGCCGCAATGCTTCAAATACGGTCTCTGGGCAACGCAAGATTAATCAAACGCGAACCAGAGTTCAGTCGGATAATCTTGACACACAAGAACCACTTTCATGAGTTTTGTAGCGTAAATGCGAGCCCTAGAAGTAAAAAGCTTGAGCTAAACTAATCCAGAACTACACACTGTCGCATAGGCTTCCACGTCACGTCAGCACTCAACCTGGACTGTTGTTGATGTGTGCACTGATTACCCCGGCTGAACGGGGCTGAACCAGGTGAGGGAAAGAGAATTTCCGTGTTCGTCCTTTGAAGTGGTGACGTTATTGACGTATATATCCCCATTGACTCAACAGTGTAGTCTCATTTAGCCGTTTGCTAGCTAGCCGCCCTTTTAACGGCACGTAAAAGCTTCAAAACTCATAAAAGTGGTCCTCGTGTGTGAAGATGATATTACTAAACACTGGTTCGCGTTTGATTAAGCCAGCGTTGCCCAGAGAGATTATTAGAAGCATCGTGCCAAAAACCCATTCAAAACTCCCATAGGCGAAAACAGTGAAGAACCAGGACTGTTAGCATCGATGATTTCCGGACTCGTTCCTGCGGCTCTCTATAGTCCTTGAGGCAAATTTGTAGATCACGTTCAGGTGAACATGTGGAAAACAGTTGCTTAAAAATTGGAGAAACAGCCTGGGAGTTACAAACAGGTGTGAAGGTACGGCATATTTTGTGTTAGGTCACGCCCACTTTTTATGTCTGCGGCGCCCCCTTCTGGTCAAATCGCGAAATAGCATGTCAGAAATGCCATTTCAGATGAGGCTGAGAAGTTTGCAACCGATTATGTGAATGGACTTGATTTACCGCTATTATATGCTTACACCATAGACCCCGCCCACTTTCACCAATGATGACAACACTTCTGATTTCGACTAGGACATCCTCCTTGATATATCTGCCAAGTTTCACGATCATTGGAGAAACAGGTGCGGAGTTATTGCCTTTTTTGTGTTAGGCCACGCCCATTTCTGACGTTTATGGCGCCCCCTTTTGGTCGAATTGCACAAAATTTGACACACATGGTCTGGGATGGTCTCCGAAGACCTCCTGCAAGTTTCGTGAAGATTCGTTAATCGGTCATGAAGTTATGACAATTTAGCTGTGAGACCACGCCCTCACAACTTTAACATCTAATATCTCCGAAACTAAAGTAGATTTCAAAAATCCAAAAATCAGGATTGTAGAGCTTGCTCCATAGATGCTTCCTGGCGATTTTGGTGGAAATCTGTCAAACGGTCTAGGAGGAGATGTAAAAAATGTGTTTTCCAAACTTTTCCAAATATCTCAAAATGTTTCCAGACGGACCTTGAGGGTCCTTGAGGCAAATTTGTAGAGCAGGTTCACCTGAACATGTCCAAGAAAAAGTTTGAAAATCGGACAAACGGCGTGGAAGTTATGGCCTTTAAGGTAAAACCTTTGATTATAGCGCCACCTTCAGGCTGATTCGAAAACTATTTCTTAAGCAGAAACTAGCACCTAATATCTGTCATTGGGCCAAATTTCAGGTCTCTACCATTTACCAACTCACGGGAATTTGCGTCGGGGCAGATGAACAAGGACGAGAATAATAAACTGGCACAAAAACAATAGGGTTTCAGCCCCTTCAGGGCTTGACCCCCTAATTATTAATATCAAGATCCATGACCATGGACCGGGAGGCGCTTAGTGATAACAAAGTTAGCAGGGTACAAGGGACAGGGAATATCTCATGTTGTCACCAAACTCTTAATATCACCTTCATTCTAATTGTGGCTTTGCATCAGATAATTTGTCTTCTCCTTCTTGTTTTTAATGGAATTTGCTGGGTCCATTTTGTTCTCTAAAACAAGTTGACTTATGAGTTCATATGGGAGGGGGTGTCACCCGGGTTTAACAGATCAAGACTCTAGGGTGCCCCGGGAGCTCACCAGGTGCAGTACAGTGCATACAGTACCATAATGGTTTAGGCCTTACCGGGTTTGAATCCAACATGTGGTCCTTTGCCATCCCCCTATGAGGACCACAATGGAAATAAGTCTGATACTTTATTGTGTTTATCCTCGGTGATTGTCTGTCTCTGTATTTGTGTCCTGTTTTTGTTGACATTCGCCAAATAAACTACTACTACTACTACTACTACCCTCTCTCTCTTAGCCTTTTTCCATACAGAAAGCTGGCCTCTCTCTCTCTTAGCCTTTTTCCATACAGAAAGCTGGCCTCTTTCTCTCTTAGCCTTTTACCCTACAGAAAGCTGGCCTCTCTCCCTTAGCCTTTTCCCATACAGAAAGCTGGCCTCTCTCTCTCTTAGCCTTTTTCCATACAGAAAGCTGGCCTCTCTCTCTCTTAGCCTTTTCCCATACAGAAAGCTGGCCTCTCTCCCTTAGCCTTTTCCATACAGAAAGCTGGCCTCTCTCACTTAGCCTTTTTCCATACAGAAAGCTGGCCTCTCTCCCTTAGCCTTTTTCCATACAGAAAGCTGGCCTCTCTCTCCCTTAGCCTTTTTCCATACAGAAAGCTGGCCTCTTTCTCTCTTAGCCTTTTTCCATACAGAAAGCTGGCCTCTCTCTCTCTCTTAGCCTTTTCCATACAGAAAGCTGGCCTCTCTCTCTTAGGGCTTGCCCATCAATGGCGCCACATGCCCATTGTCGGTCGGAAGCTCTCCTATGGACCACGCCCCCGGACAGGGGCCCGCGGGTCCCATATCCGTGTGCGGTCGGGCTCGAAAGAGGACTTCGTCCCCGCAGTCCTCCCAGCCCGTGAAAGTCGCGCGGCGGGAGGGTTACTCCGATCCGGCGCACCCACAGGGTGCGTCAGTAGTCGGGGTTTGCATAGGGGATGTTCCCCTGGCATGCAGCATCTACGGAGCTGGCCATGCGGTGGGTGGGCGCAGCCTCTCACGGCCTGCTCCCCCCATTTTCTCCCCCCATCGGGGCATCGGATCAGGTCCCGGTGCCCAACAATATACACATGACCAAAGGTGCGATTTCCGCTCCTTCTGGCTACGAGAGACCATCATTGGCTCAGCGCCTGGGAGCTATATGTTCTCCGACCCCATGGTTATTGCGCACCCTTCGGAAGGGCTACGCTCTCCAGTTTGCCAGACCTCCACCCACGTTTGACGGTGTCTCCAATTCGGCCGTGGAGGGGAGGTCCCTGGACATACTCTGCAAGGAGGTTACTGCTCGCCAAGGGGGCGATTCGCTTGGTCCCCAAGGCAGAGGTGCGCTCGGGTTTCTATCACAGGTACTTTGTCGTGCCCAAGAAGGACGGTTCCATGCATCCAATTCTGGACCTTCGGCGTCTCAACAAGACGCTGAGGAAGTTCCCTTTCCGGATGCTCTCTTTCCCCCGCCTTTTCAATGCGTTGAGGCCGGGGGATTTCTTTACTTCCATGGATCTGAAAGACGCGTTCTTCCATGTCCCCGTGGTTCAGAGGCACAGGAAATACCTGAGGTATTCCTTCCTGGGAAAGGCTTACCAATTCTGTGTCCTGCCGTTCGGCATGTCTTTGAGCCCACAAACCTTCACGGTGTGCGTGGAGACAGCCCTGGCTCCCCTCCGCACAATTGGGATTTGCGTCTTCCTCTATATCGACGACACTCTCATAGTGGCGGACTCGAGGGTCCGTGCCATGGAACACACCAAGATGGTGACAGATCACCTGCAGACCTTGGGGTTTTTGGTGAACTGGCAGAAGAGTTGCCTCGTCCCAGCGCAGGTGGCGACCTTCCTGGGGGTCGAGCTGGACTCTCGGGCCATGCTGGCCCGCCTTTCGCCAGAGCGACAGGCTCGCACAGTGCGGACGGCAAAGGCGCTAAGTCTGTGTCCCTCCGTGTCAGTGCATCAGTCATGTTGGGGCCTCAGCGGTGCATGTGCTCCCGCTGGGGAGGCTACACATGTGCCCATTCCAGATCTGGTTTCTCAGGCATCGCCTGGATCCGGCCAGGGACCATCATCGCAGGGTTCCTCTGACGTGTCTGGCCCGGCGGGCGCTGGCCATATGGGCGGACCCCCATTACCTCTCGAGAGGTAATGGGGTCCCACTCAGGTTGGTCATTCACACCGACGCCTCCCTCTGCGGGCGCTTTTCGGCAAACGGCCGGTGGGGAGCTCAGGAGCTCCGCCACATAAACGTGTTAGAGCTGGAGGCGATTCGCCATGTTCTGATCCGCTCGGACAATACAGCTGCGGACGCCCACCTGAACAAGCAGGGCGGTGTGCGGTCAGAGGCGCTGAACCGGTTAGCGGCGGAGATTCACCTGTGGGCGTATCCCGTTTCCTTTCGTTGTCAGCGGTTCATGTGCCAGGCCGGCTGAATCTCGGGGCCGACCTGCTGTCTCGGGGCAATCCCCGTCAGACGGAGTGGTGCCTCCACCCTCAGGTGGTGGAACAGATTTGGGCCAGGTTCGGTCATGCCCACGTCAATCTCTTCGCAGCACGCGGCGCACCGCCCACTGTGGTTCTCGATCCAAGAGGACAGCCCCCCGCTGGGTCACGACACGCTGGCGCACGCGTGGCCCCGGGACGGGCTCTATGCATTTCCCCCGATCCCCCTGATCCGACAGGTGTTGGACAGGGTGAGGGAGCAGCGCCTACGGCTTATTTTAGTGGCCCCCTTTTGGCCCAAGCAGATATGGTTTGCGGACCTGATCTCCTTGGCGCAAGGACCGCCCTGGGCGTTGCCATTGCGGGCGGATCTTCTATCCCAGGTGGAAGGGGAGGTACTCCACCCCTCCCCCAGCAGGTGGAAGCTAGCAGCCTGGCTCCTGAACGGGACCATTTGCTAGCCCAGGGCTTGCCCGATAATGTGGTGTGCACTATTCAGAGTGCTAGGGCTGCTTCAACCCGCTCTCAGTACACGTACAAGTGGTGGGTCTTTTCGCGTTGGTGCACGGACAAAGGCGTGGATCCAGTGAACTGTGGTGTGCGGCCAGTTCTCTGTTTCCTTCAGAGCCTTCTTGATGTGGGCCAGTCCCCGCAGTCTCTGCGGGGACTGGCCCACAGAGGAGCGACGTTTGCACATGCTGTGTCCCGTAAGGGCGCTCTCGGCCTACGTGGCTCATTACGCACTTCAAACCAGTTGTTGGTCTGTTTCGGGCAGAGGGCCCCCGGGGCGGACCCCTTTCCAAGGATCGCTTATCACACTGGATAGTGGAGGCGATTGCTTTGCCATACTCTGCCGCGGGTAAGGTACCCCCGAAAGGTATCAAGGCGCATTCTACGCGGGGCGTTGCGACGTCTTCCGCATTATTGCGCGGTGTATCGGTGGAGGACATGTGCGCTGCAGCCTCATGGTCCTCTCATCACATGTTTATTAGGTACTACAGTCTTGACGTGTCCGGTTCGCGTTTCGCGCTGGCGGTACTGTCAATGGCGAGAAGGTAGTGTCGTTGCCTCTCCAAATGCCACACGGTTGGGCATGGGCGATTCGCCATGCGTCCGTTGTTCACCGATGCCTCTCGGGTCGCTCTGAGGAGTGCTCCCAGCAGCAAGGGCGGTTGAATTTGGCACTAGAGTGAGAGCTTGAGTTTGAAACGAAGTAAAACATTAGGGTTGTGCTAAAACCCGGGTTTTACGAGCTCTCACTACCCAGCCTTGCTGCGTCGATGCGTCGTTGCGCAGGCGGGCTGGAAGAAGGAGTGGCCCCCTGGAATCTGGGTGGAAGGAATGTGGGTGGCCGCCTCAGTTCCAGGGTTACCACGCCACCTGTCGGTAGGTGGTTTGGTTTTATATAAAGATACTTTTTCGGTTGTAGCACAACCCTAACGATTCAAGCTACAAAAGTACAGAGAGCTAAAACACAGAGGGACTTTTAAAAACAACATTCTCTGCTTTCTCCACTCCAGCACAGACACATGGCTTTCACATGGCTTTCCTCACAGCACAGTTGAGGGGGGGTAGGTGGGAAGTTAGAAGTGGGGTCGTCACTGGTTGGCCGCAGTTGGCGAGATGTCACAGCAGCCCGCTTGGAGGCAGGTCCGACTTGGAGGCAGGTCCGGCTTGGAGGCAGGTCCGGCTTGGAGGCAGGTCTGGCATGCTTTGGCCCATGACCCTTTGAGTAGGTCCATGACGAGCGCGGCTTGGCACATAATTTTTTTTTAATGGAAAGCGAAAGCGAAATCAAAGCTGAATTGCTTGGCACGGCGAGGCCAAAGGTGACTATGGAAAAGCCCTTTCTGTCTACCTTTCCTGTCTACAGTACCTACTGTCCTATCTAATGAAGGAGAAATGCCCCAAAAACCAACACTAAAGGGCTTCATCAGCACTTCTACCCTCAACGGTTCTTGGAAGGAACCCCTTTATATTAGAGTTTGGCAGAAGTAGTGCAATGGGTTATGAACCTTCCCGGGTTGTCATGTGAAAAAGACCCATTTTGATACACTTACAGCACTAATTACTGGATCTGGTGTGGTGTGTCCGTGTGCTATGGCCATATTATTTGTCAGGTCCAGACAATAATGAGTCCACGAATCCTTTAAGAAGGCATTCCTCAAGGAACCTATGGGACTCCTTTATGATTGTAACCTCAGGAACCAGCAGGGCTGGGTATTGCCACTGATTTCCCGATTCGATATGATTCCGATACACAAGGTCCAGATTCGATTTGATTTCCGATTCGATACAATATCAATATTTCAGTTCCAATACCAATTTTGTTTGGATATGAAAGAGATTCTCAAAGAAAATGTAAACTGTATAAGGAACCCCCTAACCTGGTGCATTATTAAAAATGTATTAATTGATGTTTACAGATGTTTACGAGATCTTGATCTAAGAACCACACCATACGAGTCTAACTGGGGTTAAAGCTTCAAGCATCCACGGGAAAAGGCATCATATTAACAGATAGCTTTTTGGATTTATGAATTCATATCAGTTCTGTCAAATGAATATCGATATATTTTTTTTATCCAGCCATTGGAACCAGTAGAGGTTCGTCACAGAGCAGCCATGTCTGTTCAGACTGAGAGATCCTTTTGTTTTGTTTTTCAGTTTTCAGAAGATGAAAACAAAAACAGGCTCGTACACATGAAAAAGGAATAAACATACATATATCATCAAGACCACAATGTGGTGCTATCAGCAGCGTAATGTGCTTATGTGCTTGTAAGAGATGTTGTGCATGGGATCACATGCAAGGGCTCCATGAAAGGTCAGCTGGGTGAGTCACCCGTCACCCCCGACTCTGTCAAAGTAGGCCAGAAACGGGTCCCAGATAGTCGAACATTTCTTAAGTGAGTTGGTCCTCAGGAACCTGAGTCTCTCCATATGCACAACTGAGACCATGTCCGTCAGCCACAGCTGAAAGGAGCAGAGGGGGACTTCCACTCCTTCAGAATGAGTCTCTTGGCAACAGTCATCCCCAACATCAGAGACTGTTGCACAGCTGTAGGATGGAGCAGTGAGGATTCCGAGCAGCCGAAGATGGCGAGTTCCGCCTCCAACTGAAGGGTTATTTCATAGGCCTTAGACTGAGTACCAGTCAAATATGTTGGCCCAGAATCCGGATAGCAAAGGGGAAAACCAAAAAGCATGAGACAGTGTGCCCTCTGACCCCTATCACATAGTGGTGAGACAGAAGGGTAGATTGTGTGCAACTTATGTTTGGAATAATGAAGACGGTGAGCAACTTTAAATTGAATCAACTGGTGCCTGCTGTTAATTGAGCAGAGTTGGACCACAGATAGACTCCTGTCCCATATCATTTCAGGTAAATCAACACCAAGTTCCTCCTGCCACGCCTCTCTAATCCTCTCAGTGGGGGCCCTGATGCAGCCAGACTGAGAGATCAGATGTGGTGGTGATGGTTGTACTCACGGGAAATTGGCGAGTCGCAGGGCCAAGGGAACGCAGGCCAGCTGGGCCGCCCACTGCAGAGTCACGTCCTGGTACACCAGCAGCATGTTGGTGTGGTTGCCCAGCAACGTGTTGGTGGTGCCCTCTGTCACTATGGAGACCAGACAGGGAGATACAGAGTCAGGAAAAGGACAATGTTGGCGACTTTGTCTCAGTATTTTCTACTGCTGTCATTCAATTTTCACACATTAAATACCCAGTGGAAGTGGAAAGTGGAACACAATAATTCAAACAACTCTTAAACACACATGTTGTTAGGCATGCTTTGATACAATTCAAAGTAGTGCACAGATTGCACTTTTCTCCCTCTAGGTTGCATAGGATCTTCAAAGATTCCTCACCCCTCTGTGTGAAATGCTTGAAAGATGAGGGAACTCTATCTCATTTATTTATACAATGCCATAAGTTGCAAACTTTTTGGGGTCATTTATTTGATTTTCTCTCTAAAGCTTTTGATAAGGAGTTTCCTCCTGATCCTCTAACTGCACTGTTTGGTGTAGTTGAGCCGGGCAGGGTGAGAGATAGATATGAGGCCCAGGCCATCTCTCTATCCACTCTGCTAGCCAGAAAACTGCTGCTACAGTCCTGGAAATCTGAGAATTGTCCTACATTTGATATGTGGCTTAAGGAAGTAGGAAATGTGTTGCATCTAGAGAAGATCCGATTTACTATCTCAAACCGAGAAGGGGTATTTCAGAAAATCTGGCAACCCATTGTCAACTTGTTGGGTAAATACAATGTATGAGACTGTGTCTTCCGTCATCTCCATATAACTTGCATTCGATATCATGTATGTAACCTTTCTTGTGTATCACCACCATTTTGTTTTTATCTTATTTGTATTGTATTGTATGTTCTGTATTGTATTTTTTGGTGATGTCTTTATTTTCTTAAGAAAAACGAATAAACAAAGTTATAAAAAAAAATAAAAAAAAACACATGTTGTGTCAAGTTGCAAAAGGAATAAGGGTGAAAAAATGACCAGACCAGCCAGGGAGGGGAAAGCTAAGCAGTCACTGGTGGCAAAAGACAAAATAGGGTTCTCATCTATCATAGAGTAATGGTTAAATCCCTCGCCTCTGTAACCACACTTAAAGTATTGCCCCAAAATGCAGGGAAATCCTCCTGTGGCTGCCTTACTTTCCTCACTGTCTTAATAAAGAAGACATCGTTTCAAAATGAGTGGAACATCCTTTAAATAAATTATATATCTTTGGGCTGAATATAGAATTTTGTCATTTGAAGTTTTTTTTAGACAAGGTTGCCTTTCTAGTTGGAGCGGTAAAAGCAAAAATAGCTAACGCACACGACCAACATACACATACACTTTCCCTAGACATCAAATATAAATACTTGTTATGGTTTTCTTCACACACACACACACACACACACAAGTCCAGCCGATCCCACCAATAGTGCGGCCACCACCTAGGGAGATCTGAGGCGACGGCCACACGCAAAACACACGCCTCGCCAACGTCACACACACACACAAGGCTGCGCACACACACACACACACACACACACACACACAGAGTTATAACAGAGCAGCAGTGGTCACCAGGGCGGTGTAGGCAGGGGTCAAAATGACAGAGTGCGTGTGTTGGAGCTGTGTGTGCCACATCAAACACACACACCTTCTTCATTATAATTACAAGCTAATTATAAAGCTACCTTCATATTCAGCCCAGCACCTCCTCTCCTCTCACCACATTGCTCCTCTCCTCCTCTCCCCCCACTTTTCTGTGTTCATCTACTCATCCTGCTCTCCATCTCCCCTCTCATTCAGCCCAGAAAGAGAGTTGGCATGTTACGTTTCAGCAAAAAATCACACCAGGTGTTGAACTAAGCGGTGCAGTTTTGTGTGCGTTGGTGCGCATGACCACCCGTGCTGTGTGTGCATGTGTGTGAGCTGCTCTCTCCATAGCGTGCCAGTCTCTCGCCAATGAGGAAATTAATTTGCCATTAATTTCCAGATGTATCTTAAAGTCGAGCTGAACCCAAAAATGTTTTTTTTTCATTTTAGTTCAAATACCTGGGTATTCAGTGCACCTATTTATTAATGTATGTGTGTTTATGCGTTAACGTTATTAGTGAATAGCCGAAACGGACGTGGAAAAGAAAAGCGGAAGTGACGCAAAAGCCACGTCACTTCCTTTTCCGTGTCCATTTCAGGTATTTGCTAATAACGTTATCGCATACACACACTGCAAAGAAGACGTCAACTCATCTTACAACAACAGTGGAAAGTTACTGGAAAGTCACGGTGCAGGTTGCTATTTAGACTGTAAACAGTGGAGCACGGACGTGGAAAAGGAAGTGACGGTGGCAGGAGAGGCGCGCTGTACAGGAAGCTGGGGAAAACGGTAGAGCTGTCCCAGAGTCTATTTTTCAAATAGAAATATACTATGGGTTCCCAGATTGAAGGAAGGGACAGCAATGAACAATACATACATTAAATACACCGGATTTTAGCAAGAATGCTAATTTCCATCCGTAGTCCCAAACAGGCAACAAACACAATACAAACAGGCAACAGCAACAACAATGTAATAAGAAAGCACAAGTCAAGTAGAAAAAGAACAGTATGCTATAAAATAAACCACAATAATATAGCAACAAAAAGCAAGAGAAATACAAACCTAGTTAAAAAGGTTCTATTCAGAACCGCCCAAACATGAACCCATTCAGAAATGGTCACAGGTTTGTTTGTCGATGAGCCACTTTTGGAGTTGAACTTTAAAAGACGCAAAAGTTGGGCATTATCTTATTTCGGCTGGCAGGCCGTTCCAGCTGATGCCTCCCTGAACCGACAATACATTTTGTGGAAAGGTGGTGCGTCTGA
>NC_139623.1:115576228-115673728 GCF_964638095.1 Poromitra crassiceps
GAGAGATGAGCGGGAGGGGGAGTGCCATGCCGTTTTGTGGGGCGCCGCGCGCCACAAGGGGGGGCGTGCCTCACCACAGGGCGAGCAGCACACTGCACCACCGCAACAGTTATTTCACTATTTATAAAACGAGTCCATTGACAAGAACAACGAAGTGAATATTCAACAAACGGCAGCATTATTAATCTATAAAGGAGAACTGTGGAACCCCAGGGGTCGCCTGGTACACAAAGAATATGGCAGCTCAGTGGGCACGGTTTTATTACAATGTACTCCACTGTGCCCATGGATTAGTAAAACATGTGCACAGATTTGTAATATATACTGGTAACATCATAGAGGGACTTTTAGGCCAACTAGGCATCTCGCGCACTATGCACGCTTGATTCCTAGGCTCGCCTGCCCTGCAGCTCCCCGGGCTGGCCCTGCAGCTCGCATAGCTCGGCTGCTGCCTGGCCTCGCCTGCCCTGCAGCTCCCCGGGCTGGCCCTGCAGCTCGCATAGCTCGGCTGCTGCCTGGCCTCGCCTGCCCTATTGGCCGACGCGCAATGTCTCCCTCTCTCTCAGTCTCTCTCCCCCTACTGTATCTCTCTCTCCCTCAGTCTCTCTCCCCCCTCTCTCTCTCACTCTCCCTCAGCCTCTATGGCGGAAGCCATCGTCTCCATCTGGTTCCTCCCCAATTCTACCTACTTATACTCCCATCACTTATATAGCCTCAGACTGATGGCATCACTGATGACAACATCACTGAACTATAGCCTCAGCCTTAGGGCAATTAAGCTGCTCTACGGAGAGGGAAAGGTACAATGAAGTGAAATACTATGACATGAGCTTTTAGGCATTTTTAAATTAATGAAAATAATGCTGGTGTAACGTCAGACAGATGGCATCAGACGCGCTGGCGTTCTCCTATGTCACGTAGTTGCACACAAATATCATATACTGTATATGGAAGATGGACACTCCAACTTACTTCCTTGACAGCTAAATCCACATTTTCTTCTCGCGAATGCTCAATGGCTTCCTTGTTTTGCTCGGGAGTACAAAAAAACTTTAATTGGCGATTTTTTACATTTGTTGTCTGCGCAGCCCACCACACAACAGCTTTTAGCTATGTTTAATTCAAGGAAAATGATGCTGGTGAATGGGAGTGAACGGAGCGATTTCCCCCGTGATGGGCGTGGCCTATTTCATGCAGTGTCTCTATACAATAAGTTCCCCTTTTCAACCAAAACTATCTGTGCACATTTTCAATTCCCCCACTTTCTCTTGTTCAATGAGAGAAGTGTAGCCCAGCTGACCCAGCCTGATAGAACCATCCTGATAATAACGTGATCTCACACAATCTGTAAAAAAGGACATCATTTGAGTGGACTCACCCTTTATTCCCCCCTCGTTTAAGTGCCTGGCGCCGCTTGGACTATCGACATGACGTCACAAATGACGTCTGCATCAGCCCTCCCCAGTCGCGTTGCGACTTGCACCATTCCCAGTACGACAGCAGTCCCGATCGACGTGCTTCTGGATCTAAACTTTTCCCGACTCTTTTCAACTCTGGATTACTTCAGCAACTTTCATCATTCATCGTGTGCATGCAACTAATCGTAAGTGAAACGGGCGGACTGTGGAAATAGACTGGGAGGGGGGAATGGGGATTTGATTAAAGTCTGATATAATGTCATGTTACTGTCCTGCAACAAGTGGCAGACTAACTTGTTTGTTTGTCAATGTCTTGTTCTAGAATTGTACAATGTATCATCTCGATTCATTACTGTTTATAATTATGCTTAAACATTTTACCGTTGACGGTCTTACTGTTACTAAGCGATGTATCTCTGGCTGATACAGTATCTATGGGCTATCGCCATTACGTTTGATGCACAGTCAGAGTCAGAGTCAGAGTCAGTTGAGCAGCCCTTTCTCCTATGCGTGCTCTCGCGCATGCGCAGTTAAAATGAGTCTGATTCAGGCCAGGATTGCTATTGTAGTTACCTCCAATTTCCGCTAGATGGCAGCAGGCCCATTTGACATTTTTATTTTCCACTGAAGTGAAGCTGGATGTACAGTATGTGGAGTTGGATAAAGTTAGACTATTCCAGCCCTTATCTCATAGTCCAAGTAGAATGTTTATTATTATTATTTATATCATCGGCCTACTGTTACATAAACTATAGCACTTAGGGACAGTCCGTTATTTATGAGAGGGGGGGGTATGGTGTAGGGGCAATTTTTTTTTTCTTTTTTCTTCACCCTCCCCAGATCTATAAATATTTTTCCATGTCCCTCCCTGAGTGACTGGAGATAAATGCATGACCCTCCCTCCACCATAAATAACCACACTTTATCATATTCACATCACCAAAGGTAGTATTGAAGAAAATATGACCTTTTCCGATGATTTGGCTATGTTTGATAGCGCCTTATGACATCGGGGGAGAGAGGGGGCGGGGGGCATATAACGTTTAGTACCCAGCCCAATAACTGCCTCATCTCCTAGTTATAAAGCCTACAGTAGCCTAGCCAGGGCCGGCGCGTGCCATTCTGCCGCTCTAGGCGAGAACAAATTATGCCGCCCCCAATTGGCAACACCATACCAGCATCAAAGTATGCATGACGCAATATGCAGGCATTTTGCACATCCATATAGCCTACCTACAAAAATAACGCGCCACAGGTCTGCATAATAACTCCAATAACCACAGCAGTCATGATACAGCACAGCTATTTTCCAAATAATCACATTTTTCAGACCCTCAAACTATGCAAATCTCTGTTTCTACCACTTTCTCATGTGCATAAAACACGGAATGTGCGCACGGCGGCGCAAGCACAGTAATATAAGACTCACAATGTATTTAGCCTATAGCCTATATCATCAGCAGATTCACAACTTAAACAAAGGCGAGTTGTTGTTATGAGCTGTTGGCAAATAAAGCTTGTTTACCTTTCAGAAGTGGACACCAGCGGGAGGTCTTTACATAAATCCAATCATCCTCTATTAGGATTCTCTCTGCCAGTTCATTTTATATGGAGATTGTTGCCAGTCCATTAAGTCTGTCTTGTTTCATTGTAGGCTACTACTGCAGAGGTAGTTTCAACTTTGAGAAACTTCAGATATTGTATCTTGGAATTTTGGTCTCTCCAATGAATGGACAGGCAAAGTGCGCACTGCGCACCGCACAGGGAAACAGATTGTTTTGGAACCCAGAAACAACGTTAGAAATATCGCGCTAATTTACTGATTACACTAATACTGGTACACACATATGAGCACATGGCCTAGGCTACCTTAACCCAAAGTTAATGATGTAAATTAGTCTACTTGTAGGCTACCGGTATGTCCCTTTTCCTCATTCAAGCGGGATGGAGAAGACATGATGACCCGCCCTCCTCTGCCCTCTGATTGGCTAGTAGTAGTGCTTGTTTAGACATGAGGAGTGATGATTGGTTGGTTAGGGATGTCAACGGTTAACCGTTAATCGATTAACCGTCGCTAACGTCGTTGTTCGGTTATTGCTGTCGGTCTATCAGTTAATATTAAAAAAAAAAAAAAAAAAAAAAAATTTTTTTTTTTTTTTTTGGTCTATTTACTCAATGAGCTCATGCCCAAACAAGGCGTGTCTATTTAGATGCTGAAATGTTAATGCTTTTTGTGTTAGAAATTCTAACACAAAAAGAATTTGTGTTGAAATGTTGATGCTTTTTGTTAATGCTTGTTAATGCTTTTTGTGTTAGAAATTCTAACACAAAAAGCATTAACATTTCAGCATCTAAATAGACACGCCTTGTTTGGGCATGAGTTCATTGAGTAAATAGACAAAAAAAAAAAAAAAAAAAAAAAAAAAAACTTTTTTTTTAATATTAAAAAAATATGAATTAACCGATAGGTTAATCGATTATTAGCGTCGGTTAATCGAAAGTGAAATTAACCGAAAATTGACATCCCTTGGTTCCATGGGAAGAGCATGGAAGAGGCAGAGCGCTGGAGAATATTTGGAGAGCTGCAACTACACTAACCCAACCCTAGGCTACCTTAACCCAAAGTTAATGATTGGTTAATTCTCCTGGTGAAATATCTTGTAATGTGTGATCCCCTGTCGCAGCTCAGTCATCAGTCATTATGACTCATTAGTGAATAGATTCAACATCTGATCTTGGGTTTTCATGGTGGTCAAGAGCCAAATAACCTGCATGTTAAAACTAGTTGGAATATTACTTTAAAGCCGTTTTCCCACATGCGTACCGGAAAATTACCTGTAAGTCAATATCGGACATTTCCCTTCACACTTCGGCTCGCGCATGTGGGAATCTATCAGCGAATTTACCTGTATGTTGGGGGGGCGGGGGGAGGGGGGAGCTTATTTGGGGGGTCGGCAAAACTCGAAATAAGTTCGCTTGTCAGTTGTCACACAATAAATCACACTCGTTTGACTTAAGAGCAGCGTCAAGCCGCCAGCGTAATAAACACAGCCGATTTACCCCCTCCTCCCCTCTCTGCTCGAGAGCAGCAGCCACGGACAGACACAGCGAGAATGGCAAAGGCTTGCAAGCTGCTCAACGCTTGTATGTATGTAGAGAAAGCAAATGCACAAGCGAAATGTGGAAGTAGTTTGCTTTGATGTGCGCGAATGATTAGATGATGCACTTTGAAGAAGTTGGGATCCGTGTCTGAGAGAAATAGTTGCTGGTTCGATGTTTATCCGTTCACCTGCGTCGCGTTGAAGCACTTTTTACAGACTGGCTTCGTTTGATGTGTCCGGGGTTGCCTTCGGAAATCAGCAAGCTGACATACTGCTCTTATTAGGCTATCACAAGATCATTTCGCCAGTTTGCTTTAATGTGCGCGAATGATTAGATTATGCCCGCTGGAACATTAAGCAACGTGTGTAGGCTACTCCTCGCCCATGATTGAAGGACCGCTGTCGCGGAAAATGACTGGACCCGTTTCCACTTGCCTCCCCTTAAGAGCATACCGCTCTTCTGACTGGCTCGAAGCTGGTGAAATGTCGGGGACGACGGGGTCGCGCTTATACCGGCACAGCGCCTTTCTCACATGCAGACATTAGACCACGTTCCGGTCATTTTGCGGTACAAAGCGCATGTGGGAAAAGGGCTTCTGAGTATGTGAAATGCCCCAAAGCCAAAGTAATTAAAGGAACCTCTTCACATCCACACTGCATTCTTTATTCTGACCACTCTGTTATTATCAAATCAGAAGGATCTTTGAAGAACCCTTGAAGAACCCTATTTTTTCTGAGTATAGATCATCCAGATGACAATACAACAGCAGGTGGCTCCTATCCATGCTATATAGGGCTAAAACCAATAAAACCACAGCTGTGTGTGTGTGTGTGTGTGTGTGTGTGTGTGTGTGTGTGTGTGTGTGTGTGTGTCTGTGCGCAAGTGCATATTCTCATGTATCCTGTTCTAAATGACCACAATGAAGCTGCAATTTGATACAATTACATTGTTAATCGCTAATTACTGAAAAATGATTGTGTGTGTGTGTCTGTTTGTGTGTGGGGGGGGGCTACACCCATATTGTCTGTCAGATACAAATTGTGTTTTTAACCTCTTGATGTAACACTGGAGTCTGCATTCATATAAGCCACATTTGTTCTGCCCCCCACATCTCTCTCTCTCTCAGTCATACGCACGCACGCGCGCGCGCGCACACACACACACACACACACACACACACACACACACACACACACACACAAACAGGAAGATGTGTGTAAAGCTGGATTTCTATTTCTGTAGCCATGGGGTTAGCGTGACACACACATTTGCATAATCTACCAGAGCCTCAGCCAACACTAGGTGTGTGTGTGTGTGTGTGTGTGTGTGTGTGTGTGTGTGTGTGTGTGTGTGTGTGTGTGTGTGTTAGTGTGTGTGTGGGGGGGGGAGCTATAATGAGAGGAAAAATGTAATGGTGGTTTGTAAAAAAGAAAAAAAAGGGATATTTAAAATAAATATATTTTAAAATAAATACGAAATTTGCTTTGTAATATAGCAGCAGTGTAATGAAGACTAAATATTCGCAAAGACTGGATGCTGTTGAGAGAGATGTTAGGCTTGAACTGTCTTCAATTGCGTCAAACATCTGCGAACTTTGTGCAAAGATGCTGGCCCACCGTTGCATTAATATGGGTGTAAGTATTTGGCCATTGGTATTGTTATTATTACTGTTACGGTAAATGTAGAAAAACGGGAAATGTATACGTTTCCCGGCAGACCGAAAAATGTGGATAAAAAGCAAGCCCTGCTCGGTGGAACGATGCTCCGCCATGTTTTTTTCTCTGATGGTAGAATGTGGCTCTCTCTCGCTCTGCATGCAGCCGGCGGGCCTGAGCGAGAGGGGGGGAGGGCAGCTGTTTCACTGTGCGGAACGAAGAAGGATGAGGACGGCTGAAAGGCCAAGCCGCTGTCATTCAGTCTGCACAGGAGGTGGGTCGACCAGGTGTGTTTTCTCTCTCTCTGAGACATACACCTGCGCTGCTTGGCAATATAATGTAGCATGTTGTTGTTGTTTTTTTGCTTTTTACCCCCCCCCCCTGTCTTTTTTTGGGGGGGAGGGGGGGGGGTTGACTTATTTTCCTTAGTTTAAAGCACTTAAAGTCCCCCTCCAGTTATTTTTTTTCAGTATGTCATGTCATGGCATGTTCAACGGTTGGTGTTCTATTTCAAACGTTCTATGAGCACGTGCTATAAAATCACCCGCCATGTGATTCTGTGCTACGCTATTTGCGTAAGATACACTAAGCAGATACACGTGGAAAAACAACATAAATTATGCCGGAAACAGTATTCCCTCTGTAGCTTAGCTGAAGGAATAGCTACATTATTGCTGAGATCTCAAGAACAGTGCATCAGATTTCAAAACTGATGGCCCCATTCGAAGCGGCGTGACTCGAAATGGTTAACGAGCTAGTGTTTTGGTCACTCAGTGGCATTTTGAGCCCGACGAAGGTTGTAACAGCAGCAGACAGCGGGCTTAGCTAACATAGCTAACAGCTAGCTAGCTAGTTATATCAAGCACCCGTGGACAGAGAGAGAGAGAGAGAGAGAGAGGCAGGCAGGATCCCAGTGCACACTTTTAACAAGCTCCAATTAATAGCATAGCAAATAGCCCCTTTCCAGACGTGTGTCATTAACTGAAGTAATCCGTTACTCTGAAGTAATCCGTTACAGTTACCCTCCTCAGTCCCTTCTCTAAATGCTAAGTGAAAGCAGTGCAAGCAGCAGAACATGCCAATCTCTGTCCTGATAGCCACATAATGCATCAGCTGCAGCATATTTTTAAACTGAAAGTTAAATTTTAACCTACAGTCATGAAAGATTAGGGTTACCAGTGTTTCCCACAGGATTTTGAGTTGTTGTGCTGGGGGGTGCACCGCATCGCCACCAAGCCCCCCCATTTTACTTTTCAAATTTTTTACATTTGAAAAGTAAAATGCATCAATCAGGTGCATTTCAAGAGCAAAATGTAGAGGCTGGTAGATCTATGAAGAATTACACATGCCATTAATATCCTCTTTACTGTGCTGTGGCTGTGATTGGAATGTTGTTGTTCAGCCAAGACAATACTTAGGGCGGCGATCCTCAAAGTCCGGACTCTGGTCCGCATCCGGACCGAGACACCGTCCTATCCGGACCGAGCCCTATAACCTACAAATCATTGATAACTTTTTTTTCACGGAGCGTTTCGATTTTAACCGGCACATGCTTTTATAGTCTTTACGGTACTACTGGTTTATCTGCCATGAAGCTCACAGACCAATGCACGCGCTGTAAATCATCACACGTGATGCTACTCGGCCAATCAAATAAGCAAATCGTTTCTCTCTGTTGCTTCGAGTGGTGCTGCGAGACACACGGACGGAGGGGAGGCGACGCGAGGCGAGAGATAGTAATTTCACATGGTGTGCTCAAAAGAAACCTCTCTTACATGTCCATTCATTGTTCTTACAGGCAGATTAAAACCAGTATAGTACAGCTGCTTAGCTTCAATATATACAGGAATCGTGCATTTTGTGATAAAAGTATGAAATTTGGTACACTTATAGCCAAAGGCATTCTCTAAAGATTTGGATATGGAGGCATCATGAATTTTCAACATGGCGTCCATGGCAGCCATTCTTCCAATATGTCCGCCAGAAACAACAGTTTTGTTATGATTGATGACTACAAAATAATATTTCAGGCTTTTACCATATATTATAGTATTTGGTAAATGTCTTTTGAATAATTGACCATCTCATTGAAAATTCAAAATGGCCGCCTTTTGTCCAGACTGGTTGGATATGGATGATCTCTGTGTCAAATTATGTTTTTTTTCTCTCTTTTTTCCCCCCTTTTTTTTCTCTGCAGAAATTGAATGATAAACTCTAGAATTTCTAAGAAGCTTCCTTCCATCTCACAAGACTTGTTCTAGCGACCTTGCCCTAAAGTGCGCGTTTATATATGGAGAACAAAATGAAGATACCCGATGTTATTGTTGAGTAAATGTCCACATATTGGCATGCTGAAATGGCCATACATGTATGTGGAGATCTCAGTCATTGTCCCTTTTATACCCATATATGGAGATTGATATTTGATGTCAGGGACGTGAGCTCAGTAATGTTACTGATGTGAGCTCCATATTTGGAGTGTTTGATGTCAGTGGTGTGAGCTTCATATCAGAAATGTGTGATTTCAGTGATGTGACATCTATATTAGGAATGTGTGATGTTCGTGATGTCTGATGTCAGTGTGATGTCAGTGATGTCCTAATTAGGCGGTGTGACCCATTGACAAAGATCCACCAGTTTCACAGACTCACAGTTAAGTGAGGCCAAATCAAGGGTCTATCCCTATTCAATTATTCACACTCACCTTGGTAAATGGTAAATGGCCTGCATTTATATAGCGCTTTTATCCAAAGCGCTTTACAATCAGTAGATAGTCTACATTCACCCATTCATACACCAATGGCGGCAGGCTACCACCATCGGGAGCAAGGAGGGTTAAGTGTCTTGCCCAAGGACACAACGACAGCAGCTGGGAGGGAGCGGGGATCGAACCGCCAACCCTTGCGTCATTGGCCGACCCGCTCTACCTCCTGAGCTAAAGCCGCCCCACCTTCACAGAAACAGAGTGCTGTGCACTGTAACTGAGCTTTTTTGCACTTGCACTGCCCAACACAATCTAACTACATCTAAATATGTAAACTATAACTAGATGTGGGGCTAACATTAGATAGCATTTAGGAAACTAAACTGCACTACCACTCAACTATCACCACAACCAGCACGTATACAGAAATACATAAAATTTGGCATTGTTAAGAGGAGTGTATTTAGCTGGCACTGAACCCCATGCTGAGTTTCACAGCAGTGGTGTTACCAGTGTGCCCTGGCTGTGTTTCAACATCCACTCTATTATGTTTCCATTCATCGAATGGTTCAGTTGTTTGCAGATATGAGGTTATTGAATCAACCATTTAACCAACCAAGTTTGATTTCGGCCATAATGACTGCCATCTTGAAAATGGTCATAGGTCAGCAGTGGTCAACAGTTGTGAGTACTGATGTCATCAGTTGTGTTGTAGAAGGAAGCTTCTGGCCAATTTCAAGTAAATTTTTTTAATTCTGCATTGGAAAAAATGACTTATTTGAAACTGGGATCACCCATATCAGACAGCCACAGAAGTGACGGCGGCCATCTTGAAAATTTAATTAATTTTTTATTATCCAAAAGACATTTACCAATTACTCTTTATGGTAAATAAGTCTGAAACATCATATTCTATCCATCATTCATAAGAAAACGGTTGTTGCTGGCGGCCATTTTGAAAAACGGCTGCCATGTTGAGAATTCACGATGCCTCCATATCCAAATCTTTTTGGACTACCTTTGGCTATAAGTGTACCAAATTTCATGCTTTTATCACAAAGTGCACGATTGTTTTGGTTGTCTGCTGCACTAGTATGTCTCGTGTGAAATGCGGTGCGATCCTGACCGGTCTATGGAAGCGCCACACATGAGCAAACACACATACACACACCAGGGCACACTCACTGCCCAACGCAACAGCATGCGCGGTTGATCGACAGACAGACAGACAGACAGACAGAGACAGACAGACAGACAGACAGATAGATAGATAGATAGATAGATAGATAGATAGATAGATAGATAGATAGATAGGGAGCTCACTTCTCAAGAGAAAAGGTTGTTTGTTGGCTGAGAGTGTTAAATGTGAAATGGAGTGAAGAAAAGGGGAAACTTATTTCTCTTAAATTAAAGCACTTCATTTTAAGATGCACATTTTTCCAAAGCACTCTGTTGTATGTTATTTTTAAATGCATTATTTTACTTGAAATGAGAAAAGTTCATTTATTTATTATAGTAGGCTAGTTATGTATAATTCATCCAGTTAAATATGAAAACTGTAAAGGTGCATTCACACCGACCTATTAAAGTTTGTCGCTGGCGTCGAGTTTACATACAAAGTCAATGCAAACGAGCAATTGAGCGTATATTCGCCTGGGAGAATAATCGCTGGGCGTCCGAGCGGCAGAGACAGAGCGACAGGGAGAAAATACGCTCGTCGCTCAAGATGAAATATCCCAACTCGAGCGAAAATACGCTGGCATCAGTCGCTCGCTGTTCAACACTGATTGGCTGCCGTGTGAGAGCGAGTCAAGGATCACTCTGGCTTGGAACAAACCGCTGGTTTATTGTGTGGCAACAAACTGCATTGACAGGCTGACAGCTGACATGAAGTGAAGTCTGTACTACCGGTATGCAGCTCGCATTAGGAGCACGCTGATAGGCTTAGCTTGTAAACAATGACGGTGGCTCATAGTGGACAAACAGCATGACATTGCGTAACGTTATATCCCCCACATGTCCGTCATTTCGTGTGCCTGTTGATGAGCGATTTAAACAGAGCGACAGAGCGATTCCAAAGGGTTGAATCAAGCGACAGAGCGAAAAATAAATATCTCGGTGTGAACACAGCTTAAATAAGCATTGTTGATGTTTATTTTGATTTAACAGTCAGTTGTTGACTACAGACAGACATTGTACCATTAGGCTACTTCAATCATTGAGTTCAATGACATTGAATCATAGCGTAAGCTACGTTACAATGTTCCGGACATTTGCTTGAGGAAATTTTCTCTAACTGGACCTCTTTGAATTGTAATTGAGTGCCCCTGACTTAGGGTATTCACCTTATTTTTCAAAACGGAAGTAAATGGTAGGTGGCACTTCCGTGTTTGGCAAGAACATCCGGTTTGAGAAAAGTCTGTTTGCGCTAACGTTATAATGTTGTACATGGGGACCTCCAAAAAACAATCAAAATGGAAATGGCAACTTGGTGCTACATCCTCAGACTATTAATGAGTTGGAGGATGACATGAAGAAGTGGTGATGTTCATTCTCCCTGGCTCCTAACCGCAGCAAACGGTACAGGTGCTCCTGTATAAACCTGCAGAGACACCACTTTGCATATTAATGCAAAGTGGTGTCTAACCTGCATCATGCTCTTTAAGGCCCATGCTAAGGGTTGTGCCCCTGTGGTGTACCTGAGGCATAGGGCAGGAAGCAGCTGGGGTTGAACTCCAGTTTCTTCATGAAGCGGATCTGGCCATTGTCATGGAGACAGAAGAGGTTCCTCTCTCCCAGGACGAAGATGGACGAGGAGGAGTGAGAGAGGGAGGGAGCGGAGAGGTCCAGAGCCTGCTCCCCCAAGACCAGGGTCCAGTCAGGCTGCATGGAGAGAACACACACACACACGCACGCACGCACAGGCGCATGCATGCACACACACACACACACACACACACACACACACACACACACAAGATCATTATGAAGATACACGGTAACACCTTACAATGGCCTTATTTCATATTTACCTGGGTATTAAACTGAGGAAAAGTATTGTAAGTAGATTAGAGTATAGGTACTAGAGCTGCTGCGGTATTGATTTTTACCTTACCGCACAAATTAGTGAAGCTATTCAAACTGTAGCTGTAAAAATAAATAAATAAATGAATAAATACATAAATACATACTGTAAATACATAAATACATTAAAGAAAAAGAAAAAACATGTTATAAAACAATTTGTTCCTGAATAAATGTTTTGAATGCATTTATTCCTCTAGTAGTCTATTCAATCATGAGAGACCGGCGTATGACTCCATTGTAAGATGGCGCTCCTCTTTAGGGAGAGGGCGGCATCTATTTGGGCTAGAGAGAATCCCCCCCCAGGATTCTCCAGGAGTCAAGACTCGTTGGTGGTGGACTGGGGAGGTGGGTGGGGTGAAGTGATGGCTTCAGAGGATGGTTTCAGGGGGAATGAACAGCCGCAATGCCGGCTGCTGCTATGATCCGCCAGAGTGGGGGGTGACGTAGAACCCTTACTATATATAGTAGGGAGGACTGACGTCATGAACTGAGGACAACTGATGTCATGCCTGACGTCACGCTTGGGCTTGACTGACGTCACGGGCTGATCAGGTAATACAGATATGACGACCTCTCTCAGCTTGAAATTTGGTATGGAAACCTCACTTCAATCATGAGAGACCAGTCGGTAAGGTTTAACAAGAGACTTTATTTAGCAAGTGGCGTGCATGGCAAGTACTTTGGCGTATGACTCCATTGTAAGATGGCGCTCCTCTTTAGGCGAGAGGGCGGCATCTATTTGGGCTAGAGAGAATCCCCCAAAAGGAAGATCTAATTTCCAGAAGTTAATTGGCCCTTAACTTCTTACAGCGACTCCAACAGCTTCCCAAGTTGGCCTGGCCTTCAGCCTTGGTGACTTAGTGACTTATGACGTCTTCCAGCGACTCACGGCTGGCTCTTCCCGACGTGGCCTGGCCTTCGCCTTGGTGACTTAGTGACTTAACTTGGCGCTTCCGGACTTGGGTGACTTAGGGGTTTATATGGTGACAGAAGCCGTTTTCACACATGCGCTTTTTACTGGTAAATGACCGGAAAGCGGTCTAATGCCTTCATGTGTGAAAGTTGTTTCCGGTATAAGCGCGACCCCGTCATCACGGACATTTCACCAGTTTAGAGGTTGTCAGAAGAGCGGTATGTCTGCTTCATGTGTGGGCGTGCTCCCCCCCCTCCCCTCTCTGCTCGCACTCTGGCCAGAGTCCTTCAGTCCAGCCCGACAGGGACACAGACAGCGAAAATGGCAGCGGCTTGAGTCTTGCAAGCCGCCCAACGCTTGTTGAGAAAGCAAATGCACGAAGCGAAATGTGGAAGTATTTTGCTTACGTTGCTGACAGCGAAGGCAAGGACACATCAAACGAAGCCAGTCTGTAAAAAGTGCTTCAACGCGACGCAGGTGAACGGATAAACATCGAACCAGCCAGGCTATTTCTCTCCGACAGGGATCCCTATTTCTTCAAATATTTCAGTTCAAAGACTGGTTAGCGAATGTGAAGGATACAACATACATGCCCTCTTAAGTCAAACGAGCGTGATTTATTGTGTGACAAGCAAACTTATTTCACCATCAGAGTTTTGCCGACCCCCAAAATAAGGAGGATTCCCCATCCAAGTGCACACGTCACTCCCCACCCGCTCTGCAGTGCCCCCCCCCCCCCAAATACAGGCAATTTCGCTGCAATATTCACACATGTGAGCCCTCAGGTGTGAAGGGAAATTCCGGGAAATGGCCGATATTGATTTACAGGCAATGTTCCTGTACGCATGTGTGAAAACGGCTTTAGTGACTTACGGCTGTCGCTTCCTGACTTGGCCTGGGTGACTTAGTGACTTAACTTGGCGCTGGACTTGGATGACTTAGGGGTTTGTACGGTGAACCGAATTGTACGATGAGGAGTCCGGAATCCGAATCCGGATCTTCCCCCAAAAGGGGTTTATACAGTGGAGATGACTTGGGGGTTTATACGATGGAGATGACTTAGGGTTTATACAGTGGAGGTGACTTAGGGGTTTATATGGTGGAGATGGCTAAGGGGTTTATACGGTGGAGATGACTTGGGGGTTTATACGATGGAGATGACTTAAAGGTTTATACCGTGGAGATGACTTGGGGGTTTATACGATGGAGATGACTTAGGGTTTATACAGTGGAGGTGACTTAGGGGTTTATACGGTGGAGATGGCTAAGGGGTTTATACGGTGGAGATGACTTAGGTTTTTTTACACAGTGGAGATGACTTAAGGGTTTATACAGTGGGGGGGGGGCACCACCAACGAGACGTTTTATGACATTGAGGTATCGGGACACTGCCTGTTGCCATGCTCGCCAATTGTGTAGGTGTGTACGTGTCGGCTTTTAATTTTTCATTTATTTATTTTAATTATTATCAATTTACTTTTCTTTTTTTGTTCTCCCTTCTTCTTCTTCTTCTTCTTAATTATATTATTACTATTGTTATTAATGGGTGTTTAATGATAGGATGATCAGATCACATGACCAAATAAATTGTCAATCAGCTTCGTTTTATTTAATCAAAACACAAGGGACACCTATGGTACATGTGGTGTTTTCAAAGCAATGTAAATCAATATTCCTTGTTTGGAGGGGGGCGGATCCTTTGCGGGCAGACGGAGCAGGGGTGGGCGTCCCCGCAGGAGCTACATGCATGCAGGAAATTACATTTGGGATATGTGCACACGTTTTCATTGAAATATCTGCAAAGGGAGTTGGGGTTATGGGTGCGCACCTGGTCACCGCACCTGGTGACCCTGGTTGCCCGCCTGGGGGAACTCGCTGGGGTTAGGCGGCTGGTGGGAGGGCTGGGGAGGAGTGGGGGCGGCGCTGGGCGGCTGGAAGGCCTCCCTTGGGCAGAAAGATGCCGAATGACCTGGTTCGCCGCACGAATCGCAGGTGTTCGCTGGCTGCCCGCTTACTAGCGACGTGAAAATTTGCATGTCCAGAATGGACCAGTCTAGCCGCGAATTAGCCTGGGTGATCATCAGGGCGGCTTTGGCGGAGAATGCTTTATGGTACAGATAAAACATTTTGCCATGTTTGGTGTGTACTGTGGAGGTCCCCTATTAGTGCCAGGTACTTGTCTAGCTCGGCGTAGCGCTCTGGATACACGGTGCATATCACGTTGCGATAGACGCTGAACATGTTCAGGAAGTCGCCTATAGAAAGGTCTTTGGGCAGGCGGGGGTCGGATGATTTTAAGTAGACGGGGGCGTCTGGGTCACCCGTAACTTTTCTTTTGCACTCAGGGGATGGCAGGAGGATGCTAACTAAATTAATGTCTTTGCCCTGCAAAATCTGGGACCTCAGCCTGGGGGACACGTTGGCACATGGAGAAACAAAAGCCATACCGAATGGGACTGCGGGCGTGGCAGATGCCAGGGAATTCATCTGGGCGGGTTGGGTGGTTTGGAACACGTCCGCCTGTTGCATAGGGGGGACCGGGTGGGGGTCTGCTGAGCCGGCCGGGCTGAGGCGAAGGCGGGGGGATGGGGAGGGGGGGTTTCCAGAGCTCTCAGACGAGCCCCCACGGATCTGCTAGCATCTAGCAGGGACAGCAGAATAGCTCTTGACGACCCCTGTCGGCTCGGCGGAGCAGTGCCCGCCGCAAAGGGGGCCATTTCCCGCTTCCGGGGCGGCGGCCTGGAGGTCACTGCGACCAGGGAGATTGTGGCGTCTCGCAGCGCCCGCCGTTCTTCCTCGTCGCCTCCCGATTCTGGGGGGGGGCTTCCTCTTCAGGTCTCCGTCCACGGCTTCTCGCATGCTGAGCGGCCTCTCCCTCCGGCTCGCTCGCACGCGTCCTTGGGCGCCCACGAGTGCGCGGCCCCTCCTCTTCTGTTCTTCTCCCGCGGGCCATCGCAGTGACACGCCCCCTGCCACGGGAGCGCGCGCCGGGCCTCCTCATCGTGACTTCGTTGCGCTCACCGGCCTGTGGCACGGCTGCTTCGCTGGTGTCGTCAGATGTCTCGGAAGGCAGATACGCGCCGTCACCGGTCCGGAACAGGGTATCGTCGTTGAGGCTCTCGTCACTGTCCATGGACTGCTCTTGCTCGGAATCTGACATGCCAGGAGTGGAGCGGGGAGCGCCGAATGATCCACGGGGGTGATCCACGGGTAATGCCGACTTGGAAAGCTGATTCGGTCTGCAGATATAGTGTGAAATGATGGCTTCAGAGGATGGTTTCAGGGGGAATGAACAGCCACGATGCCGGCTGCTGCTATGATCCGCCAGACGTCATGCCTGACGTCATGAACTGAGGACAACTGATGTCATGCCTGACGTCACGCTTGGGCTTGACTGACATCACGGGCTGATCAGGTAATACAGATATGACGACCTCTCTCTCAGCTTGAAATTTGGTATGGAAACCTCACTTCTTTATAGCCTCTATAGTCTATCTTCATTCCAATGTTCTCATTAAGAGGCCGACTTTGCAGCAGGTCAGCATTCAACAGGCACGTCATTTTCAAGGACACGTTCCTTATTGAAACACAGACAGCATACACGCTCCTATCTGCATTTGCGGACACTTATGAGCCAATATCTCCTCGACATTGCCTTGATGAAAAAACACGGCAGCTAAAACATGTGTAGGCAATATAGGTCAGTCATTCTATGAAAAAAAAACGAACCCTGTTTTTCTGTTACCATTGAGCATGTTAAATAACATACTGTACTAAAAGTCTAGGAAAATGAACATTCCGGAAAGGGGTCATTTTCAAGATGGCATCCGAGATGGCTGCTGGGAGCATAAAATGGCTATATCTGAATTAATGTCTAACCATAGGGTTTGTGGCTCAAGGAATACAACTGAATCAGTGAAATTACCATCAGTTAATTATTTATTGACAAATCCAAGATGGCATCCCAAGAGGGCGGCCCAATTCCGGTGAATAGGGTAAAAGTTGTAACTAATAAATATCATCATGAAACTTCCCCCAGTTGATCACTTACATTAAAGAGATATGCAACCCAAACCAAGTTTTGGCTTCAGGGGAGCCCTGGTAATCTAACTCCACAAATCTCTCTCTCTCTCTCTATTCAACAATTCTCCACACTCCATAGGCCCAGCATGGTGTGTGCAGTAGCCTGGTAAACCAGCCTGGTAAACCATTGCGGCCCGGTACCGGTCCGTGGCCCGGTGGCAATGGGGACCACTGATCTAAGCCATAGTCAAAGTCTGAAGTCTGACTATCTGTTCTATCTCAGCCATAGTCAAAGTCTGAAGTCTGACTATCTGTTCTATCTAAGCCACACATGGGCAAAATGTGGCCCTACGGCCGGGCCCGGCTGCCGCTTCGCTGGGCCGGCCACTAATAAGTGGCTCTGCCGCTTCGCTGGCCCGGCCACTAATAAGTGGCTCTGCCGCTTTGCTGGCCCGACCACTAATAAGTGGCTCTGCCGCTTCGCTGGCCCGGCCACTAAGGGGACTCCTGTGTATGATGGAGGTATGATGTCTAATGTGCGGCCTTTCGCTTACTTTATGTAAGTCAGTATGGCCCTCTGAAAACAAATGTTGCCCACCCCTGGGCCATAGCCAAAGTCTGAAGTCTGACTATCTGTTCTATCTAAGCCATAGCCAAAGTCTGAAGTCTGACTATCTGTTCTATCTAAGGCATAGCCAAAGTCTGAAGTCTGACTATCTGTTCTATCTAAGCCATAGCCAAAGTCTGAAGTCTGACTATCTGTTCTATCTAAGGCATAGCCAAAGTCTGAAGTCTGACTATCTGTTCTATCTAAGCCATAGCCAAAGTCTGAAGTCTGACTATCTGTTCTATCTAAGCCATAGCCAAAGTCTGAAGTCTGACTATCTGTTCTATCTAAGGCATAGCCAAAGTCTGAAGTCTGACTATCTGTTCTATCTATGGCATAGCCAAAGTCTGAAGTCTGACCATCTGTTCTATCTAAGGCATAGCCAAAGTCTGAAGTCTGACTATCTGTTCTATCTAAGGCATAGCCAAAGTCTGAAGTCTGACTATCTGTTCTATCTAAGCCATAGCCAAAGTCTGAAGTCTGACTATCTGTTCTATCTAAGGCATAGCCAAAGTCTGAAGTCTGACTATCTGTTCTATCTAAGCCATAGCCAAAGTCTGAAGTCTGACTATCTGTTCTATCTATGGCATAGCCAAAGTCTGAAGTCTGACTATCTGTTCTATCTAAGCCATAGCCAAAGTCTGAAGTCTGACTATCTGTTCTATCTAAGGCATAGCCAAAGTCTGAAGTCTGACTATCTGTTCTATCTAAGCCATAGCCAAAGTCTGAAGTCTGACTATCTGTTCTATCTAAGCCATAGCCAAAGTGTATCTGTGTGAACCTGGCCACAGGACTCACCGTCAGCCTCTTTCCTCCAGTCTTGACGGGCAGCTCAGGATCCTGTCGGCTCTCTGCCTCTGTCGCCACAGCCAGAGTCTCATACCTGAGACAGACACACAGACAGATAGAGTCTCATACCTGAGACAGACACACAGACAGATAGAGTCTCATACCTGAGACAGACAGACAGACAGACACTCATAGCTGAGACAGACAGACAGACAGACACTCATACCTGAGACAGACAGACAGACAGAGTCTCATACCTGAGACAGACAGACAGACAGACAGACATACCTGAGACAGACAGACAGACAGACAGACAGACAGACAGACACTCATACCTGAGACAGACAGAGTCTCATACCTGAGACAGACAGACAGACAGACACTCATACCTGAGACAGACAGTCTCATACCTGAGACAGACAGAGCTTTAGGGGCACTTTACACGAGGACGGTTTCCTATGGTGACGGGGAATTATTTTATCGTTAGTGCCTCCCTTTTAGACGGCGACGGCGAATTTGGGCTTAGGAAATGACACATTTTGAAACCACCTTCTAGAGTGAAATTCTTGGTGACGCTTCCCGCTGAGGGCGCCGTGTAATCGCTTGAGACCGCTTGAGATGGCTCATTTCAGGAACTCTGACGTTCCTGCACACGCCACACACGCGATTACGCCATAGCCGTGCGCGAGTTGGCAACCATTTTCAAAATAAAACGTCAGTATGAATGAAGTTTTGGCAACATTCAGAATTAAGCTACACTGCGGCCAACTTCAGTTACATGTTCATAACGTTACTGCTGCGAGGAGCCGATGGCTGTACCTGGTCGGCATTTAACGGTAGTTACAAAAGCACGTCGACAGTGTTTTCTCACTGCCAGTAGCCTACAGTAGGGTTTGACAGATAGCACACTCAGCGCTCCCGGTCCTCGCTGCTCGTTAAAGATTTCTAATAGGCGTTATTCTGATAAACTGGTCACATATATGTTACGTTCTCACCCGACAAATATTAAAACTTTTAAACAGTTTGGCGTTTTTTTCGCTTCAAAACTGCTTTTTGGCAAGTCTTAAATGACTGCGGTAGGCATACTCTCTTCCTTGTTTAAAACCGGAAAGACGATTACGAAATGACGTCATGCAGAAGCGTCCTTGTATGGGCAAAGAATAAGGTGATCACACTGCCACCTAGCGACCTGGCATGTACAGTACATTACGGCGTTTTAAAAATTCAACAGCGCTCATGTAAACAGTAGGGGTGGGACAAAATATCGATACTCACGGTATCGCAATATTTCCACTTGCGATACGTTATCGATACACTGGCACCAAGTATCGATATGTTTATTTAAAAAAATAAAAAAATAAAAAAATAAATAAACAGGCTAAAATATTATGCTGTGTGTGGTAGTTGAAACATAGTTTCAAGTTGACGTTTATTTATGTTTGTAGTTGAAACAAAAACATAAATACTGTAGGCTACATGAATGGAAATGTTTGCTCATCTACTTTTAGAAATTATATAGGTAGGTTATATAGGTTTTCTTGTTTTAATAATAATAATAAAAAGACTTAATGCGTAACTTTTCCTCCGTGGTATCGAAAATGTTATGAGTGAGTGAGTGAACTCTGAGAGAGTTCATGTCAATTCTGCTAATAAATACATAATACCTGCTTCTTGCCTTTTAGGGGTATTTTTTTCTCTTCAGTTACACAGGTATCGTGATGTATCGTCTTCCAATATATCGATTATCGCAGAATCGCTGTATCGTGATAATATCGTTATCGAGGGCCAAGTATCGTGACCATATCGTATTGTGAGCTACTCAGCGATTCCCACCCCTAGTAAACAGGGAAAAGGTGTGAAGGAAACGCTATTGTGTCGTTTCTTCCAGAAACTGTCCTCGTGTAAAGGGCCCCTAAGAGAACACACATCATGGCCGGCAGAATTAAAGTGCCTTGCCACTGAGGACGTTTCGTCCTTGTTCCTAATATTACTTTTGTGTTCAGAGATGCAGATTTTTAAATCCCTTCTGGTCTTACCCACATAACATAAGCTACACGGCACTTCAAAAGATACACAACACATTTAGTTTTACATGAGATTCTACTCTTGATAAAGAACTTTTTACCAGAGTGTGGGTGTAGAAAAGACTGACCCCTTAAAAATATGCAGTCACCCAGGTCTTGCAGAGCAGAAGGTCGGAGGTATTGAGACGCGTATCAGTTTGTAATAATATACCTACATAACTCAGAACAATCAAACCCCCCTCTCCTCTCCTAGAATGAATCACCTCCTTCGGTAGGCTGTCCGGATACACAATTAACTCGATAAAGAGTGACTTCATGCCTCTCTCTGATGTCTTCACTCCTGGTTTCCTGGAAAATCTCCCATTCAAATTGGCAAAAGACCGCCTCACCTATCTTGGCTTGACCATAACCAGAGATCCTAAATTAATATTTAAGTTGAATTTTGGTGATTTTGTTTTAAGACTTAATGTATAGAAAACTGGAAAATCCTGCCTTTGTCCATGATAGGCTGTATACACTCAGTTAAGATGGTTTCACTTCCCAGGTTCCTCTATCTGTGTCAAAACCTTCCCATATTCCACAATGGCTTTTTTCAAAGAACCAGACTCCTTAATTCTGTCCTACATTTGGAATTATAAGAACCATAGAATTTCGAAAATTCACTTGCAAAAGCCCAAATCTGAACGAGCTGGCCTTACCAGTGTTTAGACACTACTACAAAGTGCTCAGACTGATCTGTGCTCTATGGGTTTGAATCAGCATGCTGCTGAGGAGAAAGTGCTCAGACTGATCCGTGGTCAGTTGATTTTGGCGTCTGTGGCATCGGGAGTTTTCCAGTAACAGGCTGGCAGGCACAGCGGTCTGGCACGAAACTATCCTTATCCTTCTCTCTCTCTCACACACACACACCTGACCTGAGCTCTCTCTCACACACACACACACACACACACCTGACCTGAGTGGATGGCGAGCTCCAGGCCGAGCCCGGCCCCACACCGCAGTTTAAACACTAAATAACTGCTGGTGTATCCCCTCCAGCAGCTTTCTCACTCAGCCTTACATTCTTGGAGCGTTACTCTGGCAGTTAATCAAGGTTGGCAGCGGTGGATTCTACCTGAAATCTTAATCGCCATAACCCAACATGGCCACCGAATAACGGCTGAGTGGAGGTTTAATCATCCGTGCATGGACAGCTGGTAGATCTCTGGGTAAACGAACATGAGCCTGACAGGAGCATTTCTATTAGGTGTGTGATGATGGGCCTTTTTCACAGTGTCCATTTTGTGTCTTGAGGCAGGGTAAACAAACACAGGCGCAAGCAAAACATTAATGAGGGTTTCCAACTTCCAATCATGGAAGTTGGATTTAGGTGTTCCAGTGCTGCTGGGGTCCTCATTAATGTTTTGCTTGCACCTGTGTTTACCCTGCCTTTTAGATACAAAATGGACACTGTGAAAAAGGCCTATCAGGTAGAGTAGGCCAGTGGATCGGGTCCCATTCAAACATACGGAACTGGCCAAAAAAACGGAGGAGATTGTTACCAAATCAATTTGGCCATCTTAAGAACGAGGAAACACGATTCAACAGGCAAAATTGTGCACAATGATTTCTCTATTAGTGTAGTTTAAGCTGTCTTCAAGCAATGTGGAAATACTCACTGGAACGGCTGAAAGCAACAGTTTGGAAACGTTCACAAGTTTAAATGCCATAATTGAAGTTTTCTGTAGACTTTGGTTTCTCTGGATAATTATTCTCAGCTTTCCCCCCGCTTAACACACACACACGCTCTTACTGAGTGATACGTTTCAGGTAATGGTTTACAGAAAACCAGACCAGCGTCCCAAAAACTGCTTCCACGGCGGTTCCATCACTTTACATTATGAGGTGTAATAAGCTCTATCCTGTCAGTACTTTTTCTGTTTCTATCCTAAAAATGTGACTTAACGATTGACTGATTATAAAAAAAGAGTTGGCGATTATAAGTTTCTGTCAATCGACTAATCGTTGCAGCTCTATGTTGACCCCATCACTAGCAGTAGCAACTGGTTTCAATAAGGACCAGCAACAACACTAACAAGCTGTTTTATGGATGACCACTACTACAGAAGCCTTTTCATCGCACTGCGACCACTTCCTATTGAGGAAAATCAACTCAAATATAAATTCAAAATGTCAGTGGTTTACTTTAAATGGGATAGTTTTTACAACAATTCCCAGTGGATCGACACAGGCAGACATCTGCATGAGTGAATGTATTAAATTCTGTCTAATAAAAAAAGAACACTATAAAATAACTGTATTCTTTCATTTGGCTTTGACATTTCTATTCCACCTCCATGGTTCGGTAATGATGGATTTGAGGAAGCATGAATGAATTACCGTAAAAGTAAGTGAGTGTGTGTGTGTGTGTGTGTGTGTGTGTGTGTGTGTGTGTGTGCGTGTGCGTGCGTGCGTGTGCGTGTGTGTGTGTGTGTGTGTGTGGGGGGGGGGGGGGTCAGTTCCATCCATGCGTAGTCGCTTGGATATTGAATAAATTATTATGAATGGAGGTGAAATCACACAAAGCTCTGTGTGTGAGGAGACAGAAACATTGCAAAACCACAGAAAACTGATTATTCACCCGCATGTCGAACATGATGTTGTGCACAGCGGTTGGTTGGCCTTTTCAAAGTGTTTGTGGTGAAGGTGGCGTGTTTTCTCTCTTGTGCACACACACACACACACACACAATAATAAAGAGACAAAATGTTCCCTTAGCAAAGTGTGCATATAGCCACCGTGTGTTCGCCACAAGCACTTTTATTAACCGGACAACCACACAAACCCATTCAATGTTCCCAGGTCTATCACACTACCAACGGTGTGTGTGTGTGTGTGTGTGTGTGTGTGTGTGTGTGTGTTCTAGTACAGCTATCTCAGTGAGAACCAATTTGAGTTTTATACCTAACAAGTGAGGACATTTTGGCCGGTCCTCACTTTCTCACACACCTTCAAAGGGCTGTTTGAAGGTTAGACTTGGTTTTAGGGTTAGGTTATAATTAGTTTAGCTTCCCAGACTATCTCAGTGCAGGAGGGAGTCTGGCTCCTCTTACTCTCACTCTGGTCTAGCAGGGGCAGGGGCAGGGGGGGGCGGGGGGGCTCAGTTATCTTTACAACCATCCACAAGAAAGTACCAAGCAGGCCTGATTTTTTGCACAATCCAGAACTTCATCAAAACTTGCCATTTTCAGCGTGTAGGTTGCTAGCTAGCGTTGTTGTTATTTCACAGTGGCGGAGGTGTTTGAGAGCGGAAAGGGATTTTCCTTCGCTCCGACTGAAATGGTCGGAGCCAATGGCAGAGCTTCAAGCCGCAGCCTGCTTCCAGTTCAGTCAGACTATGTTATAATTGAGTTTAGGTTAGGGTTAGGGTAAGGCATTTCATTGTGATGGCTACAGTTAGGGTTAGGGTTAGGGGCTTTTTTGGCTTCAGTACCTCCTTTCCCTGATTTATGAATCCAAGTACCCCCTTTACCCGACTACGACATTTTGCTTAGAGAAAAAACTGCAAAAGGAAACAACTATAGTATGATGCAATGAATGATGAATGATAACCCACCTTTTGAAAAACACATTACAAGTCGCAATTAGTGCCTCCTGAGCAGATTTATGTTAATGTTTCATGTATTTGTTTGTTTGTTTGTCATGTTTATTTCGAATATGTATGTCAACAAAACAGACAATATACGGGGCCTTCAAAATTACACGTTAACAAGTCGATTGAAATAGTATTATGAAATAAAGATGAAGGGGTAAGAAACGTAGACTGTTGTTGATGTATATCATCATCATGATATATCATGATATATCATGATTCATTCTTTCTCTTAGGGCCTACAGTAGGTGTACGCGTACCCCAGTTTGGGAACTACTGCATTATGTCAATGAATGTCCTCACTAAGATAGCTGAACAAACGCGCGCGGGCGGGTGTGTGGGGGTGTGTGTGTGTCCTAGTCCTAGGAGTTCAGGTATCAGTCATCATGCAGAGCGTGGGACACTGAGTTTGAGGAAACAGTCCGCACATTTATATGAAAGAGGATCTCTCTCACACACACACACACACACACACACACACACACAGAGAGTTTCCTATCTACACACATCATACATATACATAGTGTATACATACTGCATACACACATTCCACACATGCATGCGCATTTTACACACGCACGCAAATTACACAAACATACACACTTATGCTCTCTGTGCCATGGATAAACACAAACTAGACACTAGTGTGTGTGTGTGTGTGTGTGTGTGTGTGTGTGTGCGTGTGTGTGTGTGTGTGCGTGTGTGTGTGCGTGCTCGTGCGTGTGCGCACACACAACGCACGCACGCACACGCACACACACACACACACACACACACACACACACACACACACACACCCAAATCAAGCTCTCATTCATCAGGAAGTGCAGGAGGAAGGAGAGGGTCCAGCAGGCTAAATAAACTGAGGCAGGCAGAACAGTTTGACCAGTCATCTGATATATAACATATAATATAGACTACCACTCACTAACACACATCTCTAACAGTCATCTGATATATAACATATAATATAGACTACCACTCACTAACACACATCTCTAACAGTCATCTGATATATAAGATAATATAGACTACCACTCACTAACACACATCTCTAACAGTCATCTGATATATAACATATAATATAGACTACCACTCACTAACACACATCTCTAACAGTCATCTGATATATAACATATAATATAGACTACCACTCACTAACACACATCTCTAACAGTCATCTGATATATAAGATATAATATAGACTACCACTCACTAACACACATCTCTAACAGTCATCTGATATATAACATATAATATAGACTACCACTCACTAACACACATCTCTAACAGTCATCTGATATATAAGATAATATAGACTACCACTCACTAACACACATCTCTAATATAGACTACCACTCACTAACACAGATCTCTAACAGTCATCTGATATATAACATATAATATAGACTACCACTCACTAACACACATCTCTAACAGTCATCTGATATATAACATATACGTAATATAGACTAGCACTCACTAACAAACATCTCTAACAGTCATCTGATATATAACATATACGTAATATAGACTACCACTCACTAACACACATCTCTAACAGTCATCTGATATATAAGATAATATAGACTACCACTCACTAACACACATCTCTAACAGTCATCTGATATATAACATATAATATAGACTAGCACTCACTAACACACATCTCTAACAGTCATCTGATATATAATATAGACTACCACTCACCAACACACATCTCTAACAGTCATCTGATATATAACATATAATATAGACTAGCACTCACTAACACACATCTCTAACAGTCATCTGATATATAACATATAATATAGACTACCACTCACTAACACACATCTCTAACAGTCATCTGATATATAATATATAATATAGACTACCACTCACCAACACACATCTCTAACAGTCATCGGATATATAACATAATATAGACTACCACTCACTAACACACATCTCTAACAGTCATCTGATATATAACATAATATAGACTAGTGCTGCACGATTAATCTAATCGCGATTTTTTTTTCCGCGTCTTTTTGAGTGTGTGCCTCCTCTAAACTAACGTTACACGCGACGCAGCAAACACACATTTCTCTGCCATCACACTGGGCATCAACACTAGCGGGAGACTTCTCCCATGCACTCCCGCAAATAAGTAATGTTATGCGGAGCGCGGTTACATAATATCTTACCGAGAGGCAGAGAGAGAACATCCATGATCACTAACAGCGAGCTATGCTAATAACTACCTAGCCGTTCAGAAACGCATGTAAACAGCCGTGTGATTAGTGAGAACGTCAGTAAAATAAGGAGAGAGCTGCAGGCGCTTATGCAGAACTAGTGCACGATTAAGTGCACAGTGGGTAATGACCCGCTGTGATGAATAATATAGCGAGAGATTAACAAGGTTGATAGCAAAACACTGTTGCAGCTGCTTGCAGCAGCACATCCAGACTTCAACTAGCCTGTCACATGACGCCTTCATGGTCCCTAGATAAAGTCTGCAGATGCACGTTACCTCTCTCTCAAGAAGCGTCACGTGAGTGTGGCGTTTAAGGCCATCTGTCGCTACAAAAGAAATAAACGGGGTGTATCACTGTATTATTGGACAGACATGTAACTAACTTTGCAGTCTGAGCCATCTTCTATGTGCTGTAACACAGTGCGGTTTCTATTTTTCTGGTGTTTCTTTTTTACATGTTTGGGAGAGGCAAATGTCTCAAAAAATTTAATTTTTTTGTAAAGATAATTTTATTTCAAATTGTTTTATTTATTAGTTTTAATATATTTTAAATTGTAACATATTTCATGTATTTTAGTCTGTGATAAGTGAAACCGTGGTATTTTTTTCCAAGGTTATCATACCGTCAAAAACTCATGAACAATTAAAGTCATTGCATTTACAGTTTACCACCCTGAACCTGTATAGCAAATAACACGGCTGTCAGCTGATGCTGCTGTTATTATCAATCTCTCTTGATTTGGCAGCAACCATACTGTAACTTGTGACTGTTAATGTTATACAGTAACATTAACAGCCAAATATTGCTAAAGATGACATGTTTTGATAAACAAGGGGGAGCGGAAAAAAGTTTATTTTTTAGTCCAATCCATTGAAATACAGGCCCTAACTATAAATAGGAAAATGAATTAGTGAAGATTAACTCATTGAGTGCCAGCCACTTTTGGAAAACGGATGCTCCCAGTGCCAGAGTTTCAGAGCGTTTTCAGTGATTTCTCGAGGCCCACAGAATATTGTGTGATATTACTATGTAAACACCGAACACGCCCAAAGAACGATGAGACTCTCTTCTATCATCAGCAAAAAAAAGTTTATTGATATCATTTTCCGTTCTTTAGTTATGAGCCGGAGAAGATAGGTTGATTTAACCAAAAAGAGACGTTTCAAACTAGAAGCTGAGATAATTAGCCCTTTGTGAAATGAAGCATTTCAAGCACATGACTGACTCTGAAGCTAATATTTTCTGATGTGACACCTCAAAAATAATTTCCTTCAATAAAACAGTGAAAACAAAGGAATTTTGTTTGGCAAAATAATATTTTTTAGCTGCAACCAGCAGCGCTGGCCCCTGCGTGCGCTGCTGGTTGCAGCTTCTTGCTGGTCTTGATTTACTGCTGGTGGGCATCAGATATTCTAGCTTGTGTTTGCCAATCCTGTCCTGCTGTCTGGGTCTGTCTGGGTCGGTGTTGTATGCTGCCCTGCGTGCCCCCCCCCCAACTGCAAACCCCTCCTCCGTGGGTGTGTCTCTGGTGGCTCTGGTGGCTCTCTGCTGAGTTTGCTCTGCACTGAAAAGTGCGCTACATCCAGCTTTTTTACAGCGTTCCGCGTGTATTTGTCACTGGCTCCCATCGCTTCCAGTTGAGAATAATAACAACTCCACAACTAATCATGCGGATGGGCTATCGCAGCGGACACGGAGGGGCTCAATTGTGGCAGCAGATTGGCTGCTGCAGGCACAGCTAACGTTATGCTTCATGCATATCGATGCATACCGATGCGATTTCCATTTCCCCATGACTTCTTCTCTCTTTTTTCCTCGCCTTTCTCTAATCTGGAGAGCACTGTCGCCACCTAATGGGTCCGTAAAATAGCTTTTACAGATTCAACATCCACCATACTTTCACAGGAGATGGATCAGGCTTTGATCCACATCCCACCGTCAAAAAACGCAATTGACGACTTTAGTCGTCATTGGCACTCTACGTTAGTATTTGAATTGACGACTATAGTCGTCATTGGCACTCAATGAGTTAAGCTATTTTGAATAGAGTATAGAATAGAACACATGCACTGCAAACTAGTTTAGTTCCAGCTCAAATATAATATATAATTCAGTTAATATGACGCTTTTATTTATTTATTACAGGTGGCTGAGGGTGAAAGAAGCAAGGTGTTTAAACTAAATATTGTAATTTTAAACTAAAATATCCTGCTTCCAATACATATCTTTGTCACATGTTTGATAACAATATTTTTAGGGATCATTACTGCAAAAAAATGTGTGTTTAACTGATATATAACATAATATAGACTACCACTCACTACCACACATCTCTAACAGTCATCTGATATATAGCATAATATAGACTACCACTCACTAACACATATCTCTAAAAGTGATCTGATATATAACATGCAACATAGACCACGACTATAAGGTGCTCCTTATAGAACTGACAGTTCCCTGGGAGGATCGTATGGATGGCTGTGACTTCAACGCGTTAATTTTGATTAATTAATTACATCAAAAATAACGAGTAAAAAAAAAAAACGCATTTTAATCACACTTTATTTTTGCACTCCCGAGACCACGGAACGTTTCTCAGTGGAGGAATTCCAGGCATACTGATCATACCAATGCACAACATTGAGTGACGTCAGACAACAAAGCCCCACATGTGGGAAGTGTGCTGTAGGCTAACGACAAACATGGAAGAAGCAGATGAGAAGGCGTTGCTTGGCCCGGTGGATGGGAAGTTTAGATTTAAAAAACTCCCTGATGGAAGCGTGGATAAGAGCACGGTTGTGTGCATCAGCATTTCAAGCCTCCGTTATCACCTCAATGATTAACATTTGCAGCTAGCGTGGAAGCCAGAGCTAACATTAACTTAGCCACTGATCATGCTAACGTTAGTCCTACTACGAGCAAGCAGAGTCGCCAACCCACACTCAACCAGATGATGGGATTCAGAGCCAAGATGAGTAAGTCCACATCTGACAAGTACAAATACAGCAATATGTATTGTCTAGATTCATTGATTCACTCATATACCAAAATCCATCTGAATTGAAAATGTTGCTTCTTGTGTCAAATATTGATCTGATATATAGAGAGATATCTAGAGAGAAAGAGAGAGAGAGAGAGAGAGAGCTTGTCACTCCAGCATATCGAAATTTAAACAGCAGACTCCCCGTTTAGATTGAATGTTAGTGTCCTCACATGTCACAAATCTTCACCAACTGGCTAAATCCACATCAGGCAAAACTTTAACTTTCCATTCGCAGCCACTGCAGGAAAACAATTGTATCTTTTGCAGCTTTCCCTGCCGCATTTGGAACTTTCAAAAACTCCCTCTTGCTAGCTTTTAGCTTGTCTGCTAGTTAGCATGTCCATCTCAACTTTTGACGTAGCGTTTAGCTTGTTTCTTTTTCACCGGCAGCTGGAGGACTTCCTGAAGAAATTTTACAAAATAAAAGCAGATACTGTTGTGATGTGCTGTCTGCTGTGTAAAATTAAGCGAGAAATACTTTATTTATTTTATTTTTGACGTCTCTGCCCCTCACTCTCCGATACCTCCGCCGAAACTCTCATCCATGCCTTTGTCACTTCACGCTTGGCCTACTGTAGCGGAGTTCTGCACAGGGGTTTGTTTATGTTTATGTTTATTTGCACATTAAAGGAAAACAGAAACAAAATAAAAAATGTTTACAACATTGGAGAAAAAAACATGTGCAGGTGAGATAGAAACCCACTACGGGTTTATATAAAGATCTCACCTCAAGAGAAAAACATAATAATACAAGTTACTCAATTAACATTGAACAAACATTACAATGCAATGATAACTCAGATTAGTGAAATAAAAATAATAATAATAAAATAAAATAAAATAGGAATAAAAAAAGAAATAAAAATGAGAATGAGGTTTAGACCTCTCTCAGAAATGCCATAGCTCACTCAGTGCTAAATTTACCAGACATTAGAAAACCTTTTAGTTTCTTTTTGTACACAGACAGGGATAGAGAAACAGTCAATAAATGTAAGTTTGAATTCCATATTTTGGCTCCATCAATCTTTTCAAAAACAGACTTAAAACACATCTCTTCAGTCTCACTTTTCCTCAGCACAGCCTGAGTTCAGTATAGCACTATCCCATAACTGCTTTTTAGTCCCCTTTTTCTTCTCTTTTGTACTGCTTTTTTATATTTTTATCGAATTTGGTACTGTACAGTGTCCTTGAGTTTGAGAAAGGCGCTTTTTAAATCAAATTTATTATGATTATGATTATTATTTGGCCCTTGCCCCATTTATGGATAAAAAAAGAAGAAAAAAAAGCCTGGACGCGGCCCGAATTGGCCAGGCCTGAGGAGCCCGTTCGTGTACCCTCGGGCTTGCAGGTCTCTCTACTGCTTGGTACTTTCGGTGGAAGGTTGTAAAGATAAACTGAGCCCCGCTATACCAGAGTGGAGGTATTACCAGCCAGACTCTCTCCCGGTGCATGCAGGGAGTCTGGCAAGCGAGGCTAGGGTAAGGTTTAACACTAAACACTAAGCATAACCACTAACACAGTGGTTATGATTAGTCTTTAGGGTTAGGGTAAGTCTCCAGGAAATGAATGAGTGTGTGTGTGTGTGTGTGTGTGTGTGTGTGTGTGTGTGTGTGTGTGTGTGTGCATGCGTGCGCGCGTGTGTGTGTGTGTGTGTGTGTGTGTGCGCGCACACATGCACATGTGTGAGTAGTGTTGTCTCCCAGCTGTTTTTATCTCAACACCCCCCCCCCAAGAGATTCCCGAGACTAGATATCACTGTGGAATAGGGCTGGGTTAAAAAAATCGATATATCGATATTGAATCAATATTAATGTGAAGGAACAAGTATCGATACATAAATCCCAGTATTGATATTTTAAAATGCATTTCACAACAACAACAACAACAACAACAACAAATACACATGTTTAAATAAACTGGCTATAATATTATAGGCTGTGTGTGGTAGTTAAAACAGTTTCAAGTTGATGTTTATTTATGTTTGTAGTTGAAACAAAAACATAAATACTGTAGGCTATATGTGCATTGTGCATGCACCATGAGCCAGATGTACAGACCTCAAATCTGTGCACTATAATGTTTGTGAACTGGAAATGTTCATGAGCTGTATTTAATTTGATTTAATTTGATTTACAAAGCCTTTATACTTTATGAAACACTGTTTACAACATGCTGCTGTTCAATGATTCTGGTGTATAGTGGAAATCTAAATGTGTTTGGCTTCTCAGAGAAGACTGTAAAGAAAGAGACAGAAGACTGTAAAGAAAGATAAGATGTTGAATGACTATGTTGGTCATGTTTAAATAAAAAAGAATTACATGATTGCTTTATGGTCAATTAGAGGGTTCCTTGTACAATTTACAGCATTAGTTCTTTGAGAATCTCTTCCATTATCAAAACAAAACTGGTATTGTAACTAAAATATCGATATCGAATCGTATCGTATCGGAAATCGTATCGACTTGGGACCTTGTGTATTGGAATCGTATCGTATATCGGGAAGTCAGGGGCGATACCCAGCCCTACTGTGGAAACACTGACTTCACCACCCCCGGACACATGCATGCACACATGGACACACTTTAAAGCTTCTAAAAGTTCTATGCCTCGGCCTGAAGGAAATGGGAAGTGTGCATGTGCTTGGATTAAGGGGAGGCGTGCGTGTGTGTGTGTGTGTGTGTGTGTGTGTGTGTGTGTGTGTCGCCGCCAGCCGCCAGCCAAAGAAGGCAGGCGGCGAAAGCAGGTGCTTTTCAGATGTACTGGTCATACAACTAAAAAGGAAGCGCTTGAACATGTTAGAAAGCACATGTACTGTATGCTATTGTAATAGCTGACGGTCACACAGGACACATTTAATTTGTGAACGTCCAAAGCCTCTTGTGCACTGTTGTGCAGTGAGACTGAACCATTCACCAGGCTGATCATTCCAGGCCAACATCATTATTTACTCATATGTTCCTGTCACCATTTATTTATCCCACCATCTCCTTATTGACAAAAACATTTTCCACTTTAACCTTTGTACCCCACTAGTCCATCTGATGGATATTTCCTACATTCGCGTATGGGCCGTTTCGACATTTTTTGAGTAAATGGTCTGAAATTAAGGCTAGGTATTTTTTGGGGGGTATTTGACAAAAATCAATCATATCTATCATCTTTCTACCATCCTAAGACCTTGTTTCAAAAGTACAACTCAATTTACTGTTAGTCCATCTGATGGACCCATTGACTTCCATTGAAAACACTCTATTGGTACTCCCAGCAAATTTTTACAAAATTAATTTATTTCATTTGTTTCAGCGGGCATCCTGGACCAAATACCTTGAAATTTGACCTTAACTCATTCACCGCCAAAGACGTCTTTGACGTGTTATCAGGAATAGCCCTCCCCGCCAATGACGTGTTTGACGTATTTTTGTTTTTATTAGTGCAGCGCGTAGTTCAAAGACTTCCCCAGCCTGTGACATGGTATCAGGTCCCTGCCCTCAAAGGTCAACCTAGGTACAACCTGACGTCACGTTGTACCAAAGACTATGGGATTTCAAGATAGTTACTCCCCTACTCCCCCTGTACCTTTTCCCGGCTCCTCACAACTCCAAGCCTATTCCCATGATGTCACAAGCATTTTCCTACCAATATGGCGCTACAATACACACAGCTCATTGGCTGTTTGTATCACTTGACCTGTTAATCACCTGTTAATTGATTACAATCGCCTGTTATTTTCCTACCAAGATGGCCATGTGGTGATGTAACATAATACTATCAATAAAAGCCACTATTATCATAAATAGAAATAAAAGGAAGGAAATGGCATTGTGTTGCTGTAAATCATTCCCAACCTTGTTCATACTAAGGAGCCCTAATTTAGTTCACATTGGGGCCATGGACCCCCAATATGATGAGATTTGGTTTCTCAGATGCAAATCAGATTTTTTTTTTTTTTTTTTTTTAATGTAGCCTAGATATGATTTTGTCCAGAATTCCATATATATTAGGTTGAGAGACAACAAAAAATCTTGGAATCCTCTCAATGACCACTGGTGGTCCCCTGACCCCACATTGAGAACCACTCAACCAGGAGGAGGGAGGGGGAGAATGTTGTGTTTGTGCTGCGGCCAGCTGCAGGCTACTCGCTAAACGGGTCTCGCGCTAAACGAGAGGGTGATTCTTTCATGGTGCACTGCACCTTTTGACATGAATCACGAAAAAAAAAAAAACGAAAATTAAAAACGGACTTCATGGCGGTGTAGAGGAGAAGTTGGACAAGTTAATAACGTGCAGAAATCTACCATTGTGATTACATTAGAGCATGTGTTCAGAGCGTGTTTGTCCTGGGTTTGTGTTCTGCCACGGCCGATAACCTCGCGTTAACGTTAGTTACATGGCCGTTAATGGCAGTTTAGTAGTTTGCCACTGAATGACCAAATTTATATAACTTTCAACCATTTTGAGCAACGCTGTTTCCATACAGGCCACCAGCGTTGGCTAGTTGTTGATATTTATAAAGATTTTGTAGCTCTCATATAACTTTGTTTTGTGATGTGGTGGGTAAACTGTCATGGCGTCGATTTCCGGTAAAACTTTTCCAAGTTTCCTGTCTGAGCCGTCTGAGCACAGCCAAAGAGTATAGTGAGACAGGAGGAGACGTTAATTTCTTGGTTTTTCCCATAGGTCTTTTCAAATCAAGTAGCATGCCGTTTTGTCACATATCTGGGGGGGTTAAGTCCCCCTTTAAGCCTTTTTTTTTTCTTTTTTCAGTATTGACTTCAAGTTTGATCAAAATTCCAAAAGCAGGGCACCCTGGTAGTGCAGCGTCAGAGTCCCTGCTTGCAACACGAGGGTCGCAGGTTCGAGCCCCTATGTTGCCTCGGGCATCCCTGGACATGTCCTGATTGGTCTGCGCCCACCAGCTGGCGGGGGCATTCAGACATTTTCTTTTTGTTTATTTTTTTATTTCTCCCCATTTTCTCCACAATTATACTTGGCCAATGTATCCCCATGCTGCCGTATTGGCTGCCCCGGTTGCTGCTCCACCATCTGCCAATCTGGGGAGAGGCGAGACTAGCACCATGCTTCCTCCGACACATGCGCAGTAGCCAGCCGCTTCTTTTCCCCTGACAGGGGGAGCTTCAGCGGTAGGCTGTAGCACGTGGGAGGATCACGCTATTCCCACCAGTTCCCTTCCACCCCAACCAGGCGCCCTGACCGACCAGAGGAGGCGCTAGTGCAGTGCCCAGGACACATACCCCCAATCCGGCTTAACACCCTCAGGCACAGCCAACGTAGTGGCCAGTCTCAATGACTGGTGCCCAATAGCCCTCACTCCCACAGCCAGCAAGTGTTTGGAGAGGCGGGTTAAATCACTCACCTGCCCTATGCTCCTCCCCCCGACCCCCTGCAATTTGCATACTGCAAACACATAGCACAGTGGATGCCATCGCACACGTCCTGCACACCGCCCTCTCCTGCCTGGAGGGCAAGGAACACCTATGTGAGAATGCTGTTGATGGACTACAGCTCAGCGTTCAACACCATAGTGCCCTCCAGGCTGGTCAGTAAGCTCAGGGATCTAGGTCTGAGCACAGCACTGTGTGACTGGATCCTGAACTTCCTGACCGCCACCAGCAGGTGGTGAGAGTGGATGACCGCACCTCCTCTTCCCCACTGAACATCAGCATAGGAGCGCCGGAGGGCTGCGTCTCCAGCCCCTTTACACCCCACGACTGTGTGGTCAGGTGACACAGACTTCAAACACCATTGTGAAGATTGTGGACGACACGGCTGGCTCTGATCTCCAAATGCGATAAGACAGGCTATAGGAAAGAGGTGGATGCCCTGGAAAAGTGGTGCCAGGACAACCACCTCTCCCTGAACCTCTCTAAGACAAAGGAAGTAATTGTGGATTATAGGGATGCAGCGGTATACCGTTTGAAGGTATACCGCGGTTTGAAAACGTCACGGTATCAATACCACTAAGATTTGCCGTCATACCTTCCCCACGGTATCAGCTGTTTCCCCAAAACAAAGTGCCCAGGTCGCTTGTAGAGTGCAGCTTACCCCTGGCCTGGATGCATGCCTACTTAGACTAGAGCACAGTAGAGAGGAGCTGTCCCTGAATGTATTTACAACTAGGGGTGCACCGATCACGTTTTTTGCCACTGATCACCGATTGCCGATCACCTATGAGAAATATCTGCCCAACCGATCATCGACCGATCACCGATTACCGATCACCGATATATATATTTTTATTTATTTATTTTGTAAGCAGCTATAGTAGTCTATTATAGAACAGTTTCCATTTTACATATAGGCCTACATTTCATGCATCAAATTGAAAGTGCAGCACATTTTCTTTTTTTCTACATCAATATTTTATACTGTGTAGGCTAAATGAAACCGCCAACATGATTTTTTGTGTGTGAGATAATTGGAGCACAAGACTGTGTTGAACTAAATGACTAGTAGTTCAGTCCAGTTCCCTCAGTTCAGTTTATAAAGGAACAAAAGTTTTCCACTTCGGGATTTCCATGTTACCAGTTCAATGCAGTTCAGTTCACTCAACAAAAATACTCCATTTTCCGGGATTGCCCTGTTACACAAGAAAAACAACTTCGACCCAAGGAAACTATTTTATCGATTAAGCTAAAGCGGCTAAAGCTAACAGGAGCTATTAACGTTAGGAGGATACACGCAAATATGGATCAAACACGGACTTAACAGCATGCAAATGCCTCGGTAGGCAGGAGGACTGGAGGTAACTTCTCTCTGCTGAGTCTGCTCTAATCACCAGCTGATATGTGTGATTCAAAGACGCAAGGGGTGTGTTGACAGTCTGGTGTGGTGTGTGGAGGTGAGTACACTGACGAAAGCAAAGCGTGTGCTTTGCAACACAATGATATAAACGTTAGAGCACAATATGAAAGTTAAACGATAGACATTGAAGACATGAAAATGGGCTGCCTCATGTTTCTCACGTGCAGCATGATCGGCTATGCAATCGGCGACAATAAAGTAATATCTGCAATCAGCAGATCACATATTTGAGGTCAAAATCGGCCGATACAGATTGCGTGCCGATCGATCGGTGCACCCCTATTTACAACCGTGTGTGTGATAATGGCTGAAGCAGGAGAACGAGAAGGACCCCCCTGAACTTTATAAAGTTCCCAACCTGACCGAGTGTATTATTTGGTGGCATTAATAATGATCAATTAAAGAAAAACAGTGCAATTTAACATTAGAAATGAACATATAGCCTTGAATCAGCCCGTTTTCACACTCTTTTACACACAACATCAACATGCTGTCATCCTACCTGGCACCGCGGTGCGTTTGGATCTGGGCTGCGGCGCCCTCTGGTGGCCGCACGCTTGTCTTCCAGCCGTGCCCATGCCATCATATTCATAGTGGAAGCGCAGCTTTTATCAGCCCATCTCCACCCCTCTGTGCATGGACATCGCCTACAACCAGACCATCTCCACCCCTCTGTGCATGGACATCGCCTACAACCAGACCATCTCCACCCCTCTGTGCATGGACATCACCTACCAGACCATCTCCACCCCTCTGTGCATGGACATCGCCTGCAACCAGACCATCTCCACCCCTCTGTGCATGGACATCGCCTACAACCAGACCATCTCCACCCCTCTGTGCATGGACATCGCCTACAACCAGACCATCTCCACCCCTCTGTGCATGGACATCGCCTACAACCAGACCATCTCCACCCCTCTGTGCATGGACATCGCCTACAACCAGACCATCTCCACCCCTCTGTGCATGGACATCGCCTGCAACCAGACCATCTCCACCCCTCTGTGCACGGACATCGCCTACAACCAGACCATCTCCACCCCTCTGTGCACGGACATCGCCTACAACCAGACCATCTCCACCCCTCTGTGCACGGACATCGCCTACAACCAGACCATCTCCACCCCTCTGTGCATGGACATTGCCTACAACCAGACCATCTCCACCCCTCTGTGCACGGACATCGCCTACAACCAGACCATCTCCACCCCTCTGTGCATGGACATCGCCTACAACCACACCATCATGCCCATTGCTCAACCTGGGGCACACAAACCGATGACGCACAGCTGGGCTGGAATAGTTTGATTGATTGTTGGTTGATCGATTCCACTGATTGATGTCTCCGAAATGCCTAACATCATGATCATTTCATGACTTACAATGCTTACAGTAGCCTAAATATATTACATGTTCTTTTAAAACATAGGCTATATCTTTTAAGGAAGTAAACTGTCGGCATATTTCTAAATATTCCATATTCCAATATGTTCTGCATGTAAAACAAAAACAAACAAAACAAAAAATCGCCGGATTCCCGTAATTTATTTCCCGGGAAACGGGAAATGGGTTGGATGGCAATCCCGTTTCCCGGGATTAAACCCTAGTGGAGAGGGTGGACAGCTTCAGGTACCTGGGAGTTAATATCTGACCTGACGTGGGCCTATCACACCAGCACTGTACGGTCAAAAGAGCCCAACAGTGCCTGTACGGAGCCTGCTGACCGGCTGCTTCAGCTGTACCGACAAGGAGCGCAAGGCGCTGAGGAGGGTGAGGAATGCACCAAAACACCAAAACGTGAGTCCACAGATCAATGGGTGACGTCACACTTCATCCATCAATAGTACATACCTGTAGCTCTCCACCTGGCGTGCAGAGGACACAGTGAGGAAGCTGTCCAGGCGGGGGCAGTAGAGCAGCGGGCCGGGCAGCAGCGAGCCGGGCAGAAAGCGGCCGAACGAGAAGCTGTCCTGCTCAAAAAACATCAGCATGCCGTCCATCGACTGGATGCACAGAGAGTGGTGCGCTGACGGAGAGAGAGAGACGGAGGAGCTTACAAAGTCTGGACAGCAGAAAAACAAACAAAAACATTCAATGATGATTTTTGCTAATCAGATCCAAACCACATTTGGAGGTGGATTGAAATGTGATTCCAATACGGATCTGTCTCAGTCCAGACGCTCTGGTCGCTCAAATAGGTTTCAAACCCTTTTCAAAGTACGCTTTTGTCACTACATGGCAAGTCATAAGTATTTGAACTGTTTTGGGTATATTGTCAGTTTTCTGAGAGTGCATAATGCAAGAAAAACTGAATTGTGTAATTTTGACAAACTGTGGATAAGCAATAGTCAATAGTTAATAATAGTCAAGTCAATAGTCAATGTTAGTAGCATCATTTATCAGATTTTTTTTCACATTACAGATTTTCTTTTTTTTTATCAAGTTTTTTCAGATTTTTCTGCCATTTTCTCCCTAAATGTACTTGGCCATTTCCCCCTGCTGTCCCAGTTGTTGCTCCACTCCCTCTACAGAGAGATCTTGGGAGAGTTGTAGACTAGCACATGCTTCCCCTCCCCCCCCCCAAACAGGCCTCATACCCCACCGCTGGCTTCCCACCCACAGACATTGACCAAGCCGGAAGTGCTGCTGTCGGGAATTGAACTGGGGTCTCCGTGGTGGTAGGCGAGTGTTTTTACCACTACACCACCCAGACGCCACATTACAGATCGTGTGTTATGACTGTTCTTCTTCTGGTGTTTCATACTGAAAATATGTACACCTTAACACCACCAATACTGAATAACATGCACGGCTTCTGTTTCATTTCAGCACTCGGTGCTGATGTGTGTGTGTGTGGGGGGGGGGGGGTACGTTGTGTTATTCCCTCTGGCTGAATCTGATATCTCCATTAACACCTCTATACACACACACACCTGGCTCTGGTTGTGTGTGTGTTCGGAAAGGCCTGCTGTAGGACATACAGATTTAATACCACCCCTCTCACTCTCACACACACACACACACACACACACACACACACACACACGGCTATAAAGCAGTGGTGCTGTGTGACCAGAGAACTATAATTAGGCCTCAACGCGCTATTAAAACTCACACTGCCATCAACTAGAGGTCAGGGAGACAGCCACCTACAGCGCAACACACACAGACACACACACATAGTTTACATTACATCCTACACACTTATTCTGTGTGAATTTGTCAAAGTTTTTAGGGCTGGGTATCATCTTAAAAATAAAAATTACAATACCAATACTAGTACCCTTAAAGTGATACCGAGTACTTCATTCAATACTTTATTTAAGCCCTACTTTTGAACGTTTTGGTGGCATCTCAGCATGCTGAACTGCCAGCGGCTTCCCACCCACATATATCGTGCTCCACTTCACAACTACAGACTGTATGGGTTGTAGCTGTCAATCACACATCTATCCACCTTATTTTTGAATGCCCCGCTGTAAAATAATTACAAGGTCCGGTTTAACGTGACTTGACACTACTGCCACACTACCGCCACACACACTACCATGGTTGGTAAACAGAGACTTTATTATGACCTTCTCTACCATCGTTGGTACTGTTTAATGTTTGTTTTTAAATTAGTTTTTAAATTAGAGTAGGCTATTTTATTTATTTATGCTGTTTTAAAAACCTCTTTAGCATGTGCAATAATCTCCTTAAAGCACTTTATTTTTAACTTACTACCGGTCGGTTGTCAGTACTTCTCTTGAAATTGCACTATTTGTGGGCTAGATGCGATCGTCATTTCGTTTCTGCCGTGCCTTGTGTATTGCTTAACTCATTCAGGGCCAATGACGTCTTTGACGTGTTATCAGGAATAGCCCAGAGGGCCAATGACGTCTTTGACGTGTTTTTGTTTTTATTGGTGCAGCGCCTGCAGCAAACACTTGCCCAGCCTGTCACACAGACACAGGTCCCTGCCTTCAAAGGGTAGCCGACAACACGCGATCAAACACATACCGCAGCTGTTTTTTTGAAATGGGGGAGGTGGCAAGAAGACAAAAGCCGTGAGAAACGCTTCCTCTTTGCAGAGTAGGAAAGAGACGCCATTGTGTACGGTTGTGACAGTGTGCTGAGTTGAGTTGAAGTTGAAGTTGAAGAGATTACAGTAGCTAGTAGCCTATAGTCGTCAGTTTAGTTAGCGTTAGTTAGTTGTAGTATAGTCTGTAGTTTAGTTTAGTTAGTTAGTTGTAGTAGTCATAGTCTAGTCAGTCATGGTGAAGTCAAAAGAAAAGACCAAACACCGCATCGCCCCTCGGCGCGGCGGTGCCCGAGCTGTTCGCCTTGCTGCTGGCCTTGCTGCTGGGCAGCGCACACTGGATGAGATGTTTGCGGTTGTCACACCCGTGACCACCATCGATCCGGTCCCAGCGCCTGGTCCCAAACCCAAGCCTCCTGTGTCCCAGCTCGAACGAGACGAGACTGAGTCAGAACTTAGTGACGAGGAGGAGATCGGGGGCAACACAACAGACATGATTCCCCAGGACGAGCCATTTTCCAGGGCGCATTTGCGAGACGAGACTGAGTCAGAACTTAGTGACGAGGAGGAGATCGAGGGCAACACAACAACAGACATGATTCCCCAGGAAGAGCCATTTTCCAGGGCGCATTTGCGCCGTGCAAAGACGCCCCGGGATTACATTGAAAGTGACTTTGACTCTCAGCCATCAACCTCCCATTCTTCTGAAGAGGAGATGGTCACACCGTCGCCAGCTGTCCATGTCGAGGGCGAGGAGGACTGGAATCCAATGCGACAGGACCCCGATGATCGTGGTAAGGAGTAATTTTGTTGTTTATATATATGCATATTGTACAGACAGTACCAGTACCAGTACCAGCTTCACGCACAAAGTCCCAGTGATGATGTCATCACACTCACACAAAGTCCCAGTAATGATGTCGTGTGTGTGTGTGTGTGTGTGTGTGTGTGTGTGTGTGTGTGTGTGTGTGTGTGTGTGTGTGTGTGTGTGTGTGTGTGTGTGTGTGTGTGTGTGTGACTACTGACTACACTGTCTCTGCATTCTATGATCGTATAGTTTACTGAGACTAGTACACTACACTGTCTCTGTACTAAATGTGATTATATAGTTTACTGAGACACTACACTGTCTCTCTGTACTAAATGTGATTATATAGTTTACTGAGACACTAGTACAATACACTGTCTCTGTACTAAATGTGATTATATAGTTTACTGAGACACTACACTGTCTCTCTGTACTAAATGTGATTATATAGTTTACTGAGACACTAGTACAATACACTGTCTCTGTACTAAATGTGATTATATAGTTTACTGAGACACTACACTGTCTCTCTGTACTAAATGTGATTATATAGTTTACTGAGACACTAGTACAATACACTGTCTCTCTGTACTAAATGTGATTATATAGTTTACTGAGGATATGTTGCTTTTATTTCAGATGAGGACGAGCCGAGTGTTGCAGAACCCACCACATCTAGTAAACAACCGAGATCAAAAGGTAAGATCTTGTTTCCCTCTTTTGTGTCTTTGTCCAAAATGGCTGATCTACAAGCTCACATTTATACATGTTGTGTGTGTGTTGTAAATTGTATTGTAATGTATGTATTTCTTTATTTACAGGCCGTGGTGCAGATGGAGAGCGAATGGAGGGACAGCAACCCAAGAAGAAGGGGAAAAAGAAAGACACCAAAGGTATGTTCATTTTCCCTCTTTGCCCAATATAGCTGATCTACAAGCTTGTGTGTGTGTGAGTGTGCTATAGTAATGTATTTGTATTTCTATATTTTTATAACACCTATCCTGTATCCAGAGCAGCAATGGTACTGCATGGATGAGGTGCCGTGGGAGCCGGAGGACATCCCGTTCACTGCTGTTCCTGGCCTGCTGAACAGTGCTGCTGCGCTGGAGTCGGACAAGCCGGTCGACTTCCTTGAACTCATCCTTACGGAAGAGCTGCTCCAGTATGTTGTGGACCAGACCAACTTATATGCACAGCAGACAATTGAGGCTGGCGCAACAAGTGTGAGGATCGAGGCATGGAAACCTGTTGACATTCCAGAACTGAAGGCCTACCTAGGGCTCCTTTTCCTGACTGGGCTCATTGTAAAGCCTGACCTAAAGACTTACTGGTCCACGAGCGAGGTGATGGAGACCCCCTATTTTGGTAAGACAATGTCCCGAAACAGATTCCAGATCATTACACGTTTCCTGCATTTTACTGACAACACAGCAGTGAGAAACAAGGATGACAGGTTGTTCAAAGTCCGCCCAATCTTAGACATGCTAGTGAACAAGTTCCAGGAACTCTACCAGCCAGGCCAGAACATCTCAATAGATGAAGGAACTTTACTGTGGAGAGGCAGATTGAGTTTTAAAGTTTTTAACCCACAGAAACCTGTGCGTTACGGTATAAAAAGTTATGTGTTATGTGAGTCCCAGACAGGATTTTGTTATAATTTGATGCCTTATTGTGGAGAGGGTAAATCTCTTGTAGATACAGTGTGTGGTCTCCTGTTGGGGCTGGAACAGCAGGGCTACAAACTGTATATGGATAACTTTTATAATTCTGTTACCATGTGTGATATCCTGCTAAATCTGGGGACACATGTATGTGGCACACTGCGAAAGCATAGAGGAGAACCACCAGCTGTACACCATGCTGAGAAGGCCACCCTGCAACCAGGGGGCAGAATTGCCTTCCACACTGACCGGGTGCTGTGCTTGGCATGGCGGGACACAAATGTTGTCAGAATGGTGTCCACATTTCACCAGGACGAGATGAGACAGGTCTTGACATGGAAGAAAGGTGTGAGGGGGAAGGTGGTGAAGGAGAAGCCTGTCTCTGTGATAGAGTATAACCAGTCGATGAACGGTGTTGATAGGCTAGATCAAATGATTTCGTACTATCCGTTCATCAGGAAATCCTATAAATGGACTACTAAATTTGTCATGTACATGTTCGAAATCTGCCTCCACAACGCCTTCGTCCTGTACAGAGCTAAAAACCCACAGGGCACAGTGCAGACCATGCATGCATTCCAGGAGAGTCTGATACAGGCGTGGACCACTGCCACAAAGCTCCATAGAGCTCCATATGCTGACCGTCCGAGTAGGCTGTCTGCCAACCTGGCAAAGCATTTCCTTGTCAGGAATGACCCCACCCCCAACAATGACAACCCAGCAAAGCGATGCAAAGTGTGTAAGACCAACGACAAGAGAAAGGAGACACGTTTCCAGTGCAACTTCTGCCGCATCCCCTTGTGCAGGGTCCCCTGCTTTGAGGTCTACCATGACACTCTGAACTATAAAGACTAGGGGTGTCACGATACACTAGGTTCACGATACGATACAATAGATGATATTGGGTTCACGATAACAATACGATACGATATTTTTTGCGATCGATTTGTAATTTGAGGGGGCATCTTTCATGCTAATTTGAGTAATTTCACCATTTTCATCCTCCGTGTCTGTAACGTCCCTCGTCTGTTCAAACAAAGCAATGAAAAGGAGAGCGAGCATGCAATCAGATGCAGATCAGTGCCACCATGTTCAGCTTATTTTTCTCGCGATATGAGATTTCATCTCAACGATACATATTGTCACGTTTTGATATCGCGATATATTGTGGGACGATATATTGTGACATAAAGAGTAAATTCCCCTCAGTGGTAGAACGAACTCCCCACTGAGGTCAGGACGATTTTTTTGCGATCGATTTGTAAGTTGAGGGGGCATCCTTCACGCTAATTTGAGTAATTTCACCATTTTCATCCTCAGTGTCTGTAACGTCCCTCGTCTGTTCAAACAAAGCAATGAAAAGGAGAGCGAGCATGCAATCAGATGCAGATCAGTGCCACCATGTTCAGCTTATTTTTCTCGCGATATGAGATTTCATCTCAACGATACATATTGTCATGTTTTGATATCGCGATATATTGTGGGACGATATATTGTGACATAGAGTAAATTCCCCTCAGTGGTAGAACGAACTCCCCACTGAGGTCAGGACGGCCGAATCCCTGCCCATCTTTCGCCGAAGATTGAAAACTCCTTTTCTTTTCTCAACTTTTTATTTTAGTTTTCAGTGAGTCCACCTTTGAAAAAAAAACTCACCTTTTCAAGCTCCACTTGAGTCCCTCCTGAACTAACCCTTTTGATGTAGCATCTCCCCCCCCCCTTCTCCACCCCAAACCCCCTCCCCCCATCCCCCATCTAGCATCTCCCCCCCCTTCTTCACCCCAAACCCCCCCCCCCCAAAAAAAAAAAAAACAAAAAAAAAACATTGATGTTTTACTCTACTGCTGCAAGGGTGTATCTGTGTAGATGATGTTCCACAGTTGATTCCACTAATGTTGACAATGTGACATTGTAAGTCGCTTTGGATAATAAATGACGAAATGTAATCTAAAGAGACACACATGGGCCCCGCGCACACACATTCACACTCACACTGAGTAAACTGCATTGTTGAATGTAAAAAAAGCACTTCATGTGTATATATATATTATTATTTTTTTGTCATTTGTATCATAACGAATAGTATTTACATGTCTGATGTCAATACAGTTCAAAATAAAAGAATTGAGAGCGAGATCTGACTGAGATTGTCTTCTTTACAAAAATGCATTTTTCTCCTGTTTCTCTTCTCAAACAGACTTTTTGGGTGAAAACAGGGTGTATATAAATGGCTATAAGTAGAGTACAGAACATGCTAAAAGCTCACTTTTTTTTTTCCTGGTGAACCCAGAGACGTACATCTTCATTTTGAGGTATTGCAAATCACTCTGGTGCTAATAGATAATTTACTGTGGGTCTTGAAAGATGACCAACAATTATGAAAATCTTTGGCCTGTGCTAAATATTGGCAGTCCTAAACTGGCCCTGAATGAGTTAAATGACAATAAAGGTGAACTTGACTTGATTGTTGCAGCTTGCGATTTCCTAAAACGGTATTCTACTTGATTTGAAAACTCTGCAGGCAAGATGGCCGCCTTTACTCCCTTGTACCCTGGCTGAATTCCTAGTCCATAAACTAACATAACTTGGCCAATAAGTATGTAACATACCAAATAAAACAAACAGTAATGTCTTTAATTGATGTAGAATGCAGAGGACATGTAACTGTTTTGTTAAACTCGCGTTCGAGGAATATTGTATTTACTGCGCTGCTCTAAAATAACGTTACTGGCGCGCGCCTCAGAGAGCCTGTTCGTCCTGGAAGCCACTCGCTTTGCGCCAGAACACAATCGATTTGGGGGTTGAACATGCCAGGATTGGCCAACGCCAACGGCTGTCAAATCAAATAATCGACAGAGATGCTATGGCCCGCCTCCCAGTATTTTCAGTGTATCAGAGATAGATAAATATAAATATATAAATATAGCCACGTTATAAACAACAAACTAACACTGGTGATCCGTATGGAAACAGTGTTAATCGAAATGGTTAAAAGTTATATCAATTTGGTCATTCAGTGGCGTTTTACTGCCATGTAAAATATCTAGCTAGCCGCTAACATTAGCCACAATAGTAATAATGATGCATTGCGCTCTTAACTCATTCACCGCCAATGACGTCTTTGACGTGTTATCAGCAATGGCCTTCCCCGCCAAGGACGTGTTTGACGTGTTTTTGTTTTTATTGGTGCAGCGCCTGCAGCAAACACTTGCCCAGCCTGTGACACAGACACAGGTCCCTGCCTTCAAAGGGTAGCCGACAGCACGCGATCAAACACATACCGCAGCTGTTGTTTTGAAATTGAGCAAGAGGAAAAGCAGAGAACGGGTAACGCTTCCTTGTGCAGACAGGAGAAACGCCATTGAAACGCCCTCGGCGCGCTGCACGAGCTGGAGTCGCCTTCCTCTGTGCCAGCCAGGAGAAAACGGGAGAAAGTAATCAAGAGATGTGTTTGATCATCGGAGGAATGAGGAAATGATCGATCAGTTTGCGAGGGCGGTGAGGACGTGTTGAATAGCCGAGGGGAAAACGGGAACGATCAAATAGCAGAGTTGATATGACAGGGAGACATGGACGAGGACGGGTGTACCAGAACAAATAAAAAATAAACACAGGAACAGCTAGGCAGCAGCGGGCAGAAGGCACTCACAGCAGCCCGCTGTCCTTCTCAAGAGCTCTTCAGTTGGTTCATGAAATCGCTGGGCTGCGTGCCCTCCAGTGTTGCTCCTGGCCAATCCCAGCGCCACAGGGCGTGGTTATTGCTTATCCTATGTTGGGTTAGAAATCTAAAAGGGGGATCGTGTGTGTGTGTGTGTGTGTGTGTGTGTGTGTGTGTGTGTGTGTGTGTGTGTCTGTCTGTCTGTCTGTCTGTCTGTCTGTCTGTCTGTCTGTCGGTGTGTCTGTCTGTCTGTCTGTCTGTCTGTCTGTCTGTCTGTCTGCACACTCACACCGAGTAAACTGTATTGTTGAATGTAAAAAAAAAAGCACTTCATGTGTGTATATATATATATATATATATATTTTTTTTTTGTCATTTGTGTCCTAACGAATAATATTTACATGTCTGATGTCAATACAGTTCAAAATAAAAGAATTGAGAGTGAGTTATGCCTGAGATTGTGCCCTTTTACAAAAATGCTTTTTTCTCCCTTTTCTCTTCCCAGACAGGCTTTTTTGGTGAACATGGGGTGTATAAAAAGGGTTATAAGTAGAGTACAGAACATGCTAAAAGCTAACTTTCTTTTTGGGGGTGAAAGTAGAGACTTAGATCTTCATTTCGAGGTATTGGACATCACTGTAGTCCTAGTACAGAATTTACTGTGGGTCTTGAAAGATGACCAAACATTATGGAAATACTTGGCCTGTGCCAAAAATGCCAGTCAGATATTGGCAGTGAATGAGTTAAAGGGATATTTATCGACGAGATTTTTGCCAAGCTGGACCCGATTAGTGATTTGCTCCGTTCACGGGTGTCAAGCTGTCAGCAACAACGCTGGGAGGATTACACCGGAAGAAGCACCCATAGGCATCATGGCAGCTAGAAATAAGGTGGATAGGAAGTATCAGTAGCTCAGAGGTTTTCAAAGTGGGATGAGGTCAGCAGGAGAATCAGCTTCACTGCTTACATCAGCAGCATTACAACCAATAGTACGGAGGTCAAAGGACAGAGCTCAAAGCCCCCAGACAGCATTCCTGTTTTGTTAAGATCATCATAAATGAGAAAAGGTAAAGAAGAATTGTTTTTTTTTTTTTGACAAAAGCAGATCAGACTAAGCAAAGGATTGACATATTTCCTGAAAAGGTGAGCGTTCAGCTCATCACATGAGAGATGGAAGTGTAAAGTGAAGCTGAGTTTTCTTGCATTTTTACAGTAACAAAGCATTGTTTCATTTATTGGCACTGTTGAAATGCGACACTTTCATAATTTTACCAGCTAAAAAGTATTTTTCAAGAAGAACATACAGTATTTCGCCAAAAGAGTTTGTTACCTGTATATTATTATTATTATTATTAGGGGTTCAAACCCTATTGTTTTTGTGCCGGTTTATTATTCTCGTTCTTGTTGTTCAACTGCCCCGACGCAAATTCCCGTGAGTTGGTAAATGCCTGAGACCTGAAATTTGGCACAATGACAGATATTGGTGGCTGGTTACTGCTCAAGAAATACTTTTCGAATCGGCCTGAAGGTGTCTGGAAAATTTTTGAGATATTTTGAAAAGTTTGGAAAACACATTTTTGACATCTCCTCCTAGACCGTTTGACCGATTCCCACCAAAATCGCCAGGAAGCATCTATGGAGCAAGCTCTACAATCCTGAATGTCAGATTTTCGAAATCTACTTTCGTTTCAGAGTTATTAATCATTAAAGTTGTGCGAGGGCGTGGCCTCTCAGCTAAATTGTCATAACTTCATGACCGATTAACGGATCTTCACGAAACTTGCTGGAGATGTTCGGCGACCATCACAGACCATGTGTGTGAAATGTTGGGCAATTCGACCAAAAGGGGGCGCCATTGTGGCCTAACACAAAAAGGCCGTAACTCTGCACCTGTTTGTCCAATGATCGCGAAACTTGGCAGATATATCAGGGAGGATGTCCTAGTCAAGATCAGAAGTTTTGTCATCATTGGTGAAATTGGGCGGGGTCTATGGTGTAAGCATGTAATAGCTGTAAATCAAGTCCATTTGCATAATCGGTTGCAAACTTCTCAGCCTCATCTGGAATGGCATTTCTGACATGCTATTTCGCAATTTGACCAAAAGGGGGCGCCGCAGATGTAAAAAGTGGGCATGGCCTAACACAAAATATGCCGTAACTTCACACCCGTTTGTAACTCCCAGGCTGTTTCTCCAATTTTCAAGCAACTTTTTTCCACATGTTCACCTGAACGTGCTCTACAAATTTGCCTCAAGGACTATTAGGTGTTCAATTTGCGCAAGGCTTGAACCCCTGCCATTGCCGCTTGCGGCTATATTTATTTTTATTTTTTTTGCATGTTTTAGCGGGGATTTCCTATCGTGAGGAAACCCCAGGAGAGCACAGGGAGAACATGAAAGCTCCACAAAGAAAGGCTCTTTTGACAAGCCCAGGCTCCATTCACACTGCAGCTGACTTTAATTCCCTCACATGTGACTTGGATCTGATGTTGTCTAATCAATGTGAACAGTAAAGAGCAGCATGGAGCAAAAATAAACTAGAACGACCGCAACGTGGACTTATGCCTCCGCCATTAGTTCATTCTTGAGTCCAAATCGCCATTTGAGGCAAATTGGAAGAAATTCCATCAAGGCGCTCCTGTGATGTTGCGTTACAGAGCTTGGAAATTGGGTGTGTGAGGTCACAGTGACCTTGAACTTTGACCACCAAAATGTAATCAGTTCATCCTTGAGTTCAAGTGGATGCTTGAGGCAAATTCGAAGGAATTCCATCAAGACATTCCTGAGATATCGCGTTAACAAGCTTGAAAATGGCATTCGAGAGGTCACAGTGACCTTGACCTTTGATAACCAAAATGGAATCAGTTCATCCTTGCGTCAAAGTCGATGTTTGAGCCAAATCAGAAGAAATTCTATCAAGCCGTTCTTGAGATATTGCGTTAACTCATTCAGGGCCAGTTTAGGACTGCCAATATTTAGCACAGGCCAAAGATTTTCATAATTGTTGGTCATCTTTCAAGACCCACAGTAAATTATCTATTAGCACCAGAGTGATTTGCAATACCTCAAAACGAAGATGTACGTCTCTGGGTTCACCAGGAAAAAAAAAGTGAGCTTTTAGCATGTTCTGTACTCTACTTATAGCCATTTATATACACCCTGTTTTCACCCAAAAGGTCTTTTTGAGAAAAGAAATTGCAGAAAATGGCATTTAAGTACACAGCACACAATATCAGGCAGAACTCGCTCTCAATTCTTTTATTTTGAACTGTATTGACATCAGACATGTAAATATTATTCATTATGACACAAATGAGAAAAAAAAAAATATATATATATATATATATATATATATATATATATATGAAGTGCTTTTTTAACATTCAACAATACAGTTTGCTCACTTTGAGGTTAGGGACCCGAAACTATGTCACAGGCTGGGTAAGTGTTTCAACTATGCGCTGCACTCATAAAAACAAAAACACGTCAAACACGTCATTGGCGGGGAGGGCTATTTCTGATAACACGTCAAAGACGTCATTGGCGGTGAATGAGTTAACCAACTTGGGAATGGCGTTTGTGAGGTCACAGTGACCTTGAAGTTTGCCCACCAAAATGTAATCAGTTCATCCTTGAGGCCAAGTTAATGTTTGAGGCAAATTTGATGAAATTCCGTCAAGGTATTCCTGAGATATGGCGTTAACAAGCTTGAAAATGGCGTTGGAGGGGTCACAGTGACCTTGACCATTGATCACCAAAATGTAATCCGTTCATCCTTGCGCCCAAGTCGACATTTGAGCCAAATTGGCAGAAATCCCATCAAGCCGTTCTTGAGATATCGCTTTAACGAACTTGGGAATGGCATTCATGAGGTCACAGTGACCTTGACCTTTGACGACGAAAATCTAATCAGTTCATCCTTGAGTCCAAGTCGATGTTTGAGGCAAATTTGATGAAATTCTGTCAAGGCATTCGTGAGATATCGCGTTAACAAGCTGGAAAATAGCGTTTGAGAGGTCACAGTGACCTTGACCTTTAACCTTTGACCACCAAAATCTAATCAGTTCATCCTTGAGTCCAAGTTGATGTTTGAGGCAAATTTGATGAAATTCTGTCAAGGCATTCGTGAGATATCGCGTTAACAAGCCGGGAAATAGCGTTTGAGAGGTCACAGTGACCTTGACCTTTAACCTTTGATGACGAAAATCTAATCAGTTCATCCTTGAGTCCAAGTCGATGTTTGAGGCAAATTTGATGAAATTCTGTCAAAGCATTCGTGAGATATCGCGTTAACAAGCTGGAAAATAGCGTTTGAGAGGTCACAGTGACCTTGACCTTTAACCTTTGACCACCAAAATCTAATCAGTTCATCCTTGAGTCCAAGTTGATGTTTGAGGCAAATTTGATGAAATTCTGTCAAGGCATTCGTGAGATATCGCGTTAACAAGCTGGAAAATAGCGTTTGAGAGGTCACAGTGACCTTGACCTTTAACCTTTGACCACCAAAATCTAATCAGTTCATCCTTGAGTCCAAGTTGATGTTTGAGGCAAATTTGATGAAATTCTGTCAAGGCATTCGTGAGATATCGCGTTAACAAGCTGGAAAATAGCGTTTGAGAGGTCACAGTGACCTTGACCTTTAACCTTTCACCACCAAAATCTAATCAGTTCATCCTTGAGTCCAAGTCGATGTTTGAGACAAGTTTGATTAAATTCCGTCAATGCATTCCTGAGATATCGCGTTAACAAGCTTGAAAATGGCGTTCGAGGGGTCACAGTGACCTTGACCTTTGACCTTTGACCACCAAAATCTAATCAGATTATCCTTGAGTCTAAGTCGATGTTTGAGGCAAATTTGATGAAATTCCGTCAAGGCGTTCCTCAGATATCGCGTTAACGAACATCGTACGGACGCACGGACGGACATACGTACGCACGGACGGACGGACAACCCGGATCCATAATGCCTCCGGCCTAGCTATCGCCGGCGGAGGCATAAAAATCTGAATCCCATCTGGACTAGGGATATTCATTTTGAAAAATTTCCATAATCGAAAATCGGGGAAAATTAACGATCAATTATCGATTATCGATCATATTAATATATATATATATAATTTTTTTTATTACCAAATGAATGCCTATGGCAGAAAATATGAAAGACAACGTGTTCTTCTCAATGAACTCTTTATTTCAATGTGTCTCCTCTCCAACACTCTGCTGTCCCCGACGCATGTTAGTCAGCTGTGCAATGGAGTGGGGCGAGGAGGAACGAATTCCACCCAAACCTAAAAAATGTAATAATAACAAAATCGATAAAAATTCCACATGATCGATTCCATTCCTTAACGATCAATTATCGATTTTCGATAACTGATGAACATCCCTAATCTGGACCACAGAATCTCTGCTACAGAATCAGATCTTGAGGCACGAGACTGACATGCAAAGTGTATTTAAACACTCAAAACAGTATTTGTCAACACTGCCTGGACAATAAGTACATTTTAGACGATTCAACTAAGACCAATGTCATTTTTGGCACCCCGACACCCTGGGTGAGACAGCATTAGCATGGAGGAAACAAGACACGATAGTGGGAAGAAAGCCTAATTGCGACTTTGGAGGTAGTTGGGGAGACGCCTCAATCCAGACAAACCTCAAAGACTTTTGTTACTATTGTTTTCTATTGTTACTCTGAGCTCACATGTCTTTTCAGCATGGCTGTGATTTTGGTATGTGATATGGGGCACATCCTACAACAGATACAGTGCAGCAATCTTCAGTTGGCACTCCCAGCTGAAGGCCTTTCGGCCGCCATACCAAAGAGCTGAACTTTGGTACACCATAAGGGACATTGCTTTAGAGCAGCCATCCCCAACCTGTGGGCCGGGGGCCGGGGCCCATTGGTGGGTTGCGAAGGTATTGCAAGTGGGCCGTCAAATAATTTGCAAAACATTATAATCTCTGTGCAAAAAAAGATAATTATTATTAATATGTATGAGAATGCATTTCTCCATTGTTGAATGATACCATCATTTAATTTGTGATTATTATTATTATTTAAAAATATATATTTTTCAGTTTTCATATATTTACAAAAACGAACAAGCTCAGACACAGGAAAGGAAAAGAAAGAAAAGCATACATATAAAATCAACTAGATTTAGATGCACTAGATGCACCGATCCACTTTGTTTCAGTTCCGATCCAGATATCTGAATTTGGATATCTGTCGATACCGATACTGATTCCGATACCAGAGCTCTTGGCAACTCTCCCAAGGAGCTGCAGCCTCCATGTTTACATAGTAGCTGGCTCCTACTGTGACATCATTTAGTATTTTGGTTTGGTAATCAATTGATCTCATAGCAATATTCAATTAAACAATTAATAACTGTCATTAGATATTTACTTATTTTGTAAGCGATCCACTCAAAATCATTAAGATAACATTTAAACAAATAAGCAAAAATTAAACACCCCTGCCACTTTACCACATTTGGTAAAGTGGGAAACCCCCAAAATATGTATGAGACTAAAATATTTCCAAAAGTAATAGAGATGTCGTTGAGTTAGCTAACTGCTAATGTTACTACCTCACTTCTACTACTACTTACTACTAGCACTGTTTCATGTTATGTTACGGTGGGTTTATGGCCCAGTGCAGGCTATGAATGGAGTCTGTTTCAGAATGTGGATCAGCGACGACAGTCCGATATGTGAATTACGTCATATCAGCACCCGGTACGGATATCCCATCCCTAACATCAACAGTTATTATAATGTGGTGCTATCATCCATATAGGGTGCTTATGTGCTTGTAAGATATGTCACGCATGGGGTCCCACGCAAGGCATCCAACAGGAACCCACGGCCCCCAACCTCGTCGAGGTAGGTTAGAAACGGGTCCCAAACCGTTTTTTTTATGTGAGTTGGTTCTCAGGGATCTGTGAAACAGGAAGTGAACATGAAATAATCCGGGCATGACAAGTAAAACATAAATGAAATTATCATTACCAGATTTCTTAATACATGTCGCATTCATAGTAAATATTGTAACTGTAAATATCACATATTTTAGCTATGATGAGGAACTACAACCTTTTGACTATTTATAGCTATTTATTCTATTTATTACCTTATTTAATAACTCAAATCAAAACAATTCACAACAATCTGAGCCTTTCCATCCTTATAACAGAGATCATGTCCGTCAACCACAGTTGGAAAGAAGGTGAAGAGGGGGACTTCCATTCTTTCAGAATGAGTTTTTTGGCAACAGTTGTCCCCAGTGTCAGAGACTGTTGCACAGCTGTGGGGAAGCCCAGAGAGGTCTCCGAGCAGCCGAAGATGGCGAGTTCTGCCTCTGGCTGAAGGGTTGTTTTGTAGGCCTTAGAGTAATTTGTGATTATTTTTTAATTCGCCTATTACAGACAGCGCCTCACTTTTAGTTTCAGATGTCTGTGTGGTTCTGATGGACAGCTCCTTTTATTGTTCAAATATGAGATTCAGCACCGGTGCCGCCCAGGGCGGTGTCCTCTCTCCATACTTCTTGGGACTCTACACCAACAGCTGCACCTCCAGTCACCAGTCCATCAAGCTTCTGAAGTTCGCAGATGATACCACCCTCATTGGGCTCATCACAGACGGAGACTAGTCCAAATACAGGCAGGAGGTGGACCACCTGGTGACTTGGTGCATTCAAAACAACCTGGTGTTAAATGCTCAAAAGACAATGGAGATTATTGTAGATTACAGGAGGAACCCATCACCCTGGATGACTCCCCAGTCAATACTGTGGAGCTTCCTGGGGACCATCATCAGCCATGACCACTGATTGTATATATATGGATAATGTGAGTGTGACGTCACCCATTGGGTTTTGATACGGCAAAATGAAGCCCGCTTCCTGGTAATGTTTGATTCAGTTTGATTGGATGAATGGATTTTCCTGGAGCATTGTGGCATATCTGTTCAAATCTGGATCCCGCAAATGCAGGAAGGGGCGTGAGTGGAGGTGTGTCTCAGGGATGGTCGGGGGAGTGTCCGAATTGCTCTCCGAAAAATGCACTGATGCCATCTTGTTGTCCGCTTACGCTGCTGTATGCTATGCTTCTGCTGCTCTGGACGACTTCTTATTTGCTAGTTGCTAGCCTTCTTGCTCAGCTGTTGCTACAGTCTATGCTAGCTGTTGCTACACTTCTGTAGCCTAGGTAAACCCAGCCACCACGTGCCCTGCTCTCTCAGTTCCCAGTCACTATCGTCTAGCGAACGGGCCATTCAAATCGATTTCCGCGGCGGTTGAAAGACTCCCGCAGACCCGCAGCCACCCCGCAGCCAATGAGTGACGGCGTGACTGCCAACATCAGTCCTGCCGTGATCGGCCAATCAGAGAGTGCGTCTTTGTCAATGACGTATAACAGCTGCAGCGGCTAGCCATTAGCTTTTGGTCTTTCCAAAGCATAGCTCCCGAGCTAGCTACTAGCTATGGCTATGAACAGCTACAGCTACGTATTGTTGTGTCGCCGTTAAATGCGCTAATGGAGGACCAGATACGCGAGGCTTCTAATCTGGGAATCAAGGCGTTGCAGATCGGTGGGGTGAATGATAAAGACAAGGACATGGACGCTGCAAGCTTGTGTATGCAAGTCCAGAGGCCTTGATGAAGAAAAAGTGGCGAAATATGCTGGCACCGGCTACACGAAAATTAACGTTATTAAATGCTGTAACGTTAACGGTAATTCTCATGTGTATGGTTTATTTAGCCTACTCAATCTCTTCTGAGATTATAACGTTAACCTGTTAGGACGCTGTGAGCTTGTGTATATAAGTCCAGAGAACTTGATGAAAACAAAGTGACAAAATATCCTGGCATCGGGTACACGAAAATTAACGTTATTAAATGCTGTAACGTTAACTGTAATTCTCATGTGTATTGTTTATTTAGCCTACTCAATCTCTCAGCCCATGTTGATGCTGAACCAAATGACCAGTCCGGCTGCAATGGTTGATTTGTGAGGTTAATGGCAGCCAACAGAACTTCATATTCTTTCCATACTGTACTGCATGTTGTACTGCATGTTGTACTGTTCATACTCAAATTGTACTTTTTTGAATGGAACTGAATAAAAATGTTTTTGTTTGATACTCTTCTGTTGTATTGTCATGTGAGAATGAAAACAGCTATAGTAATAGTACTTCAAAACAGTGGTTCTCAAAATGTTTCCACATAAGGATCCTTAAACTGAATGTGATGCTAGGTCTGTTGATCAAAATAACACCTATATCGAAATCGGATTTTAGCGGACCATACAAGCCGGGGCTTCAGAGCTGATCACCTGGACACATTTTACGGCGAAATTATCTGATAAACTTGTCTGTGCAGCTCTGTGGTGATCAGCTAATGTCTTCATAGCATTGTGATTATGATTTAATGCATTATGGAAGATAAATGCTGGAAGGCTGGGTAGCATTAGCTAACGTCATCCAGGCTACTGTAACATTAGGCTATTATAGCTATGAAACGCTGATTCAAACGTTACAATAATAAGACACAATAGGAGCCAGTTACCCTACTGTAGATAGAGAGAGTAATTTCAGACCACCAGATATCACCATATTTATGTTATTAAATGCTGTAACGTTAACGGTAATTCTCATGTGTATGGTTTATTTATAAGCATTCATTGATTGAAGCAGAGTGCTGGTCGGTTAAGTTTCTCTGTAGTCATGTCCTCTGCTCCAATCTTCGGTTTCGTAGTTTCTTCTGTCTCTCGTCCAGCAGCTGCAGATGTCATCATTATCCACGTTATTAAAGATTATTTATAAAAAAATCTCATTGTGTAAATATTTTGTGAACGCACCAATAGTTAGAGAAGGAAACCTCTCTTTGCATTTTATTTTGTTTTTTAATAAAAGTAGGCTACTTAATATCTCACGTGGCTTTGATTCATCATTGCAAATTTAGCCCAATTTGTATAAAATGCAGATGTGAACAGCTAGGTTTAATGACAAATATGGAATATCACCCAAGGAAATACCACGGTTTAATGCCAACAGATAAACCATACAGATTTGTTGTAATTGTGAACACAAAGGGAGCAAAGACATGGTTTTCAAGTATAACACAATGTACAACTTTTATTCAAAGACAGGATTGAAAAATATAGGTCACTTGTATTCACTTCAGACAAGACACTACGTTAAAGTCTGAAATTTACCTAGATTTGCTATACGAATTGACATTTCAGCTTGTCACCTGATGTCATTATTAATGGACAGTACAGTAGTAAAGATTTAGAAAATTTTGATTAATCAATCCAAGTCAGAAACACGTGTACAAATATTGAATGCAACAGTCTCGTTCTGGAGCGAACCCCTCAGCTGAATTCACGTTGGAATATGATATCAAGGCTTGATAGATTTGATTGTACTCATACAGCAGTGTGGAGCTTAACATCTAGCTAGGTTGCATCTGGAATATGATCTGGATTATGTATAATATACAGTATAACACTACGCTCACTATCATGACATTCACGTTAACGCTATAGCCTCCAAAAATCTACTGTAGCTAGCTAGCGTCAGCTACATCTGTAACCACGCTGAAATGCGAGTGCATTAACGTTATTTCTAGCTAGGTCAAACACACCTTACCGTTATGAGTGTGGCCGTTTTTGATTAACATTAAGTCCACGATCATTTCCGGGCTGCAGCAGAGTCGAGCCCCGGAGGCAGCCTGGAGCTCTGTGAGCTCCAGAGGGGGTGCGCGATGCACTGCTGCCTGCCCGACACCCTGCACCCGACCTCGGGCTGCAGCAGAGTCGAGCCCCGGAGGCAGCCTGGAGCTCTGCGAGCTCCAGAGGGGTGCGCGATGCACTGCTGCTGCCCGACACCCTGCATGAGCTTGATTTGTTTTGAAGGTTTTGTCTGGTACTATTCAATATGATTTATGCAGATAAGACAGCGTGTCCCTGATAACTGTATAGATGATGACTGTTCTTCACAGCCACAAATATCTCTCCAGATCTGCGGCCATCTGCAGCAGGGATCGAGGTTTGGGTCCGTGTAGACAGTTGTCCTGTTCATTCCCTGACCACCGTCACAGGAGTCATTGGCAGAGGCGATGTTCTCTCTTCTTGGAAGCTCTAATAATATCAAACGTAGCAGTTACTGTATGTTACACGTGGCTAACGTTAGCTAGCTTCTGACATGTTTTTCTAGAATTCATTAGATCGTTAAATGCTCCCGTAATCTAGCTAACCCCCACACAGCCGATGAGGAAAAGTCAGTCATTTATCGAATGTCTTTCTTACCAAACACAATTACGCTAGTTTCTGAGATAATATATAGTGTGGCATATACCTGTGAATAACATATTCTTACCTGGAAATCACACATCGATCCGTAGGCCAGCTCTGAGTCTGTTTACATTTCGGGCGGAGGGGGGCTTGGTTGGTTGTAGGTGGTTGTAACCATTTGCGTGTTAGCAGTACTGAAATGAAAAGTGTTAGCTAATGCGCTAACAACAAAGGTCGCAGAGTGATGACGCCATCTGCTGCACTGCGCATGTGCTCTGTGCACTAAACTGGTTGGATGATGGTTGCGTAATGGAGCTGTCTATCGGGGGGGGCCCAACAACCGCAGGAAATCGTTTAACAATGGTGGGATTCCAGACCATAGTGACTGAGAACAGGTCTGAGAGCAGGTCACGTGGGGGATGGGTTTACCCAGGCTAACACTTCTGTACTACTGCCCACAAAACAGAACGGCTGGGTAACTTTTTAGCCCGAAAAAGCCAGTAGTTTGTGGATATTATCTCCAGACCTCGCCGCATCACCAGCCTGCCCTGGCCGCCTGCTTGACATTATCTTCCACAAAATCGAGGTAATCTTTAGCTAACATAATTGCATGATTATGAATTATGAATTATGAATCGAGCACTCGATTCACTGGAATAAATATAAATCACTAGGGGCAGACCAACGTTTGGACGTGACAGCGTGTTCATCAGAGTCCTCCATGGACTGAATTAAATGTATTCCAGTGAATCGAGTGCTCCAGGTCCTTCTTGGGTTTACCCATTTATTTCTGTTGTCATGATACATAACGGTATGCCCAAATGGTCTGCCCATATTATAAGCATCACATCAATTATTTTCATATGTTAAACCAACATTTATCTTCCATAATGAATTAAATCATAATCACAATGCTACGAAGACATTAGCTAATCACCACAGAGCCGCACAGACCAGTTTATCATAATTTCGCCCGGCATCACGGATGTAAAATGTGTCCAGGTGATCAGCTCTGAAGCCGGCTTGTATGGTCGCTACCCGGTCCTCTAAAATCCGATTTCGATATAGGTGTTATTTTGATAAACTGACCTCATAACGGCGATCTATACTGTTACATGTGTCTACTAACTTTATTAAAAGATCATAAGGATAACGCTGTTTCTGGTAGTTTACTATTAATCTACGGCTATGTTGCTAGGCTAGCCTGGGTAGCCTGGTTGTTGTGATCAGTTTTCCTGGTTTCCTGCTTGTGTCAATCAAGGAAGCCACGCCTCAAAAGTTTGTCTTATTTATCACCTCTTTTACTCGAAATGGGACTATAATTTAGAAAACAGCCCATGAGAGCATGAAAAAGGCTTGGAATTGTTCAGACAATAAACTCATTTGGAAAGTGTTTATTTAAGACACAGACCAAGAGAGACCAATACACGTGACGTCACTTCCGGACCAGCACGTGTCTCCCCCCTGGCCATTCGAGAGAATGCAATTTCCACACTGGACTCATAAATTCACTTAGAGTTGTGGCCACTGGCCATGACCTAAAATGGGAGCTGAACATCAGAGCTCTCACCAAGAAGGCACAGCAGAGGATGTACTTTGTGCGGCAGCTGAAGAAATTCACGATGGTGCACTTCTACACCTCCATCGTTGAGTCCATCCTCACCTCCTCCATCACTGTCTGGTATGCTGCTGCCACTCTCAAGGACATTAACAGACTGCAGCGCATCATCCGCTGTGTTGAGAAGGTAATCAGATGCAACCTGCCATCGCTCCAGGACCTGCATGCAGCCAGGACACTGAAACGGTCTCGCAAGATCATGGCCGACCCCTCCCACCCTGGCCACAAACTCTTCAAAACACTCCTCCTCGGCAAGAGACTGAGGTCTGCCAAGACCAGAACCACTCGCCACAAGAACAGCTTCTTCCCAACCGCCATCAGCCTCACCACCAAGGCCCGAAAACCCTTTCCACCAAAGACCCCACCAACACCCCCCACAAACCCCACTACTTCCTCCTGAACTCAGCTGAACCCCCCCCCCGCCAACTAACTCATATCTAATTTAACACCTATTTAACTCAGACTGTAAATTTCATGTAAATGTAATGCAAATTCATATTTAATATCCACAGAACACTCCTTCACTCATGTACATATTGTGTGTGTGTGTGTGTGTGTGTGTGTGTGTGTGTGTGTGTGTGTGTGTGTGTGTGTGTGTGTGTGTGTGTGTGTGTGTATACACAGTAATATATATATATATATATATATATATATACACGTTGTGATTGTCTTTTAATTATGATGTGACGGCTACGCTGCATACAGACACTAAGACAAATTCCTCTGATGTAACTCACATGTAGATAGTGTGGCAATAAAAGTGATTCTGATTCTAATGTGGGCCATGATGAGTGAGAAAAGGTTGGGTAGCGCTGGTCTAGGAAAATAGAGTCCAATTGTGTCTGAAATGTCTAGGAAAATAGAGTCCAATTGTGTCTGAAATGTCTAGGAAAATAGAGTCCAATTGTGTCTGAAATGTCTAGGAAAATAGAGTCCAATTGTGTCTGAAATGTCTAGGAAAACAGAGTCCAATTCTGTCTGAAATGTCTAGGAAAATAGTCCAATTCTGTCTGAAATGTCTAGGAAAATAGAGTCCAATTGTGTCTGAAATGTCTAGGAAAACAGAGTCCAATTCTGTCTGAAATGTCTAGGAAAATATAGTCCAATTCTGTCTGAAATGTCTAGGAAAATAGAGTCCAATTGTGTCTGAAATGTCTAGGAAAACAGAGTCCAATTGTGTCTGAAATGTCTAGGAAAACAGAGTCCAATTCTGTCTGAAATGTCTAGGAAAATAGAGTCCAATACTGTCTGAAATGTCTAGGAAAATAGAGTCCAATTGTGTCTGAAATGTCTAGGAAAATAGAGTCCAATTGTGTCTGAAATGTCTAGGAAAATAGAGTCCAATTGTGTCTGAAATGTCTAGGAAAATAGAGTCCAATTGTGTCTGAAATGTCTAGGAAAATAGAGTCCAATTGTGTCTGAAATGTCTAGGAAAATAGAGTTCAATTGTGTCTGAAATGTCTAGGAAAATAGAGTCCAATTGTGTCTGAAATGTCTAGGAAAATAGAGTTCAATTGTGTCTGAAATGTCTAGGAAAATAGAGTCCAATTGTGTCTGAAATGTCTAGGAAAATAGAGTCCAATTCTGTCTGAAATGTCTAGGAAAATAGAGTCCAATTCTGTCTGAAATGTCTAGGAAAATAGAGTCCAATTGTGTCTGAAATGTCTAGGAAAATAGAGTCCAATTGTGTCTGAAATGTCTAGGAAAACAGAGTCCAATTCTGTCTGAAATGTCTAGGAAAATAGAGTCCAATTCTGTCTGAAATGTCTAGGAAAATAGAGTCCAATTGTGTCTGAAATGTCTAGGAAAACAGAGTCCAATTCTGTCTGAAATGTCTAGGAAAATATACCGGTAGTCCAATTGTGTCTGAAATGTCTAGGAAAATAGAGTCCAATTCTGTCTGAAATGTCTAGGAAAATAGAGTCCAATTGTGTCTGAAATGTCTAGGAAAACAGAGTCCAATTCTGTCTGAAATGTCTAAGTTCACTGCCTGTGTAATGTCCCAGCATGCATTGTGCTACTCCATTTCGCTACTAAATAGCAACCAAATGAGCCGAAATAGATATAAAGGTAGATCTAAATAATGTGTAATGGTAACACAACCTGCAATTGTAGAACATTTCAATATTGGACCAAATAAAACATCGAAATGAAAACACCACCCTATGTGAAACATATATGTCATCCTGGGCCTATATATATCCCTTGTCAATTTAACGTGATTTAGATAAGTGACAGCGTAACGCGCTTCTACTGTCATGTCCTACTGTGATGTCCGCTCCAATAAATTGGCTCTACTTCACATTTTAGTTTTACAATAAAAACACATTTATGCAATGACGTTACATAATGTAGGCTATATTTATGTGCATCATCCTACCTGCAGCAGGGGAGAGAAAACGATATCTTTCTGGACAAACTTTCACCAATCTAATTAATCTCATCATATAGGGATAGGCTATATTTTTCTAGCTGATGCATTTAGAACATTTTTTCACTTTGATCTTGCTAGTGTAGCGTATTTACATGCTTGCAGTATTTAAACTGCAGTTAGATTGGTTTGAGAAGCATAATAATATGGAATAATAGCCTATATATGGAGACAGACAGATGGGATGAAGGGAGGGGGGGGGGGGGGAGCAGAGCACTTGGCTTTGTCTGGTTTTACTGGATTTCTCCTGGAATTGGAGCTTAAAAGGCAAGCGTGTGACTCTTTACTGCACTTCTCCAATGAGCGGACTGTGCATAATTTTACGCTTAAAAGGCGTGGTTATAATGGTTGAGGCTGCGTGTAGCGCCGATACCAAGATAGCGAGTGCGCTGGTCCACACCCACTAATCTGCGATGCGCCAGGCCTTAAATGCAGTTTCTACGCCGATTGCAACGATAGGGCCCATAGAGTCCAATTCTGTCTGAAATGTCTAGAAAAATAGAGTCCAATTCTGTCTGAAATGTCTAGAAAAATAGAGTCCAATTCTGTCTGAAATGTCTAGGAAAATAGAGTCCAATTCTGTCTGAAATGTCTAGAAAAATAGAGTCCAATTCTGTCTGAAATGTCTAGGAAAATAGAGTCCAATTCTGTCTGAAATGTCTAGGAAAATAGAGTCCAATTCTGTCTGAAATGTCTAGAAAAATAGAGTCCAATTCTGTCTGAAATGTCTAGGAAAATAGAGTCCAATTCTGTCTGAAATGTCTAGAAAAATAGAGTCCAATTCTGTCTGAAATGTCTAGGAAAATAGAGTCCAATTCTGTCTGAAATGTCTAGGAAAATAGAGTCCAATTCTGTCTGAAATGTCTAGAAAAATAGAGTCCAATTCTGTCTGAAATGTCTAGGAAAATAGAGTCCAATTCTGTCTGAAATGTCTAGAAAAATAGACTCCAATTCTGTCTGAAATGTCTAGACATTATTTTCATATACATTTCAGACAGAATTGGACTCTATTTTTCCTAGACCTTTCAGACAGAATAGGACTCTCTGGGTGAAAAACAGTTGGTTGGCTACCTGGAGAGCAGAGTAGCTTCCAGACAAACATCCCCCAGAGGTGTGTCTGGTGTCGACTGCTCATTTCCCACCCTGAGCAGCGCGGGGCGAGCGAGGGTCAAAACAACACACGTCCACACAGCGGTCAGCTAGAGAGAGAGAGAAAAAAACACTTCCCTAAAACGGCCATGTAGCATCAATAACAAGAAAAGTGCTGGGTACTGAAAATAAAAGCCTAGTTCTGTCATGTTACAGACTGTACACGTGTAGACACGTGTGTGTGTGTGTGTGTGTGTGTGTGTGTGTGTGTGTGTGTGTGTGTGTGTGTGTGTGTGTGTGTAATTCCACCCTCCCACGCCCATGTATAAGGTATCAAAAGAGCTACTATTAGAGCGCTGGGCTCAGACACAGTGGAGGAAACAGGCCTGTATTAGTGTCATTAAGAAGACATGTTGTACCAGCTCACAGCAGCTAACACAGCACAGAGGCTGGCCAGCTGCGCACCGCACTGTGGGTGTGTGTGGGTGTGTGTGTGTGAGAGTCAGAGAGCGCGAGTGAGAGGGAGACAGGGAGAAAGAGAGAGAGAGAGCGATGTGGAGGGACAGAGAGAGAGGGAGAAAAAGAGACAGAGGGAGACAGACAGACAGAGAGAGAGAGAGAGAGTGTAGGTACATGCGAATGTCTGTGTGTGGGGTAAAACCCCGACAAGGCCAGTACAAATTCAGAGGGTGTTTCTGTGTACCAATGTGTACGTGCGCGTGTGGCCTGAGTGTGACCCAAACCCAAAGGCAGCCTAGCTATTAGACCAGCATTAGTACAGAGCTGCTATTACAGCGCCTACAGCACTGGTAAATGGCTGCTATTATAGACCCTTACACACACACACACACACACGTGTGTAAGAGTGCACACGACTCACAGTCACAACCTCCCTCCCCACACACGGCTTCCAAAAGCAAACACACACTTGGTCACAGCGCTCCACTCTCCAGTGTTCAGAATGTCCTCTGAAGGCACACACACACACACAATCACACACACACACACACACACACACACACACACAAGCACGCACACACACACACAGGTTAGTGCGGACTAGTTGTGGCTATCACATCTTCAAGTCGAAGTGTGTGTGTGTGTGTGTGTGTGTGTTTGTGTGTGTGTGTGTGTGTGTGTGTGTGTGAACATAATCCAGGCAGTGAGGTCTTCCAGCCAATCAGGCCATGTTAAATATTGATGTAAACATTGTCAAACAGTGGAGAAAGTCTCCGTCAGCAAGCGCCCGCCCCACTCAAACACACAGATTATCCCCAACACTCACAGATTATCCCAAACAAGCCATCCGAGCGCCCGCCCCACTCGAACACTCACAGACTATCCCAAACAAGCTATCCGAACGCCCGCCCCACTCAAACACGCCCGCCCCACTCAAACACTCACGGATTATCACAAACAAGCCATCTGAGCGCCCGCCGCACTCAAACACTCACAGATTATCACAAACAAGCCATCTGAGCGCCCGCCCCACTCAAACACACAGATTATCACAAACAAGATCCGAACGCCCGCCCCACTCAAACACACAGATTATCTATATTATATTATTGACGTGTTTTTACATAATTTATGAGACAACGCTTCCCCGCCATTGATGCGATATGAACATGACTTTTCATTTTCAAAAATGAATTTTTTTTTTTATCAAATTTTGTATTGCTTTGACATGGCAACAAACACATAAACATAACAAAAACACAACAATTAACCCCTACCCCCCACCCCAGGCAGCAACCAGTTTACATTGCAATTGGCCTTATCAGATCAGGAGAGAGAAAAATCTGAGAAATTGAGAAAAATAAAACAAAATATAAACAGCTTGTATTATTTAGAATACTAGGGATCTTGCGCGCTCGATTCCTAGGCTTGCTCGCCAAGCTGGCCCTGCAGCTCACATGCGCAGCCTTGCCCGCAGCTCGGCTACTGTGTGGCCAATGAGACCAGCATCACTGATGATGTCAGATTTATGATATGACTGATGATGTCACAGTGGGATCTATGACATCACTGATGATGTCAGTGGGATTTATGACATCACTGGGATTTACGACATTACTGATGATGTCACAGTGGGATTTATGATGTCACAGTGGGATTTATGATGTCACAGTGGGATTTATGACATCACAGTGAAACAGAGAAACAGAGCCCTAGCTCCGACGACGACGATGATACAGATACAATAGGTACACTATGACCTAGATGCATTTTTGTCAGCTTTTTGGGCACCGACGGACGTTTTTGGTGAGCACTACCTTCATTCAATCATCTACAATGCGCAGAGAGCAGCTAAACACTTAGCTGACTGCATCCATACCCAAAGACAGCGCACGCCAGGGGCCCCTGCCTTTTTATTAGGTGATTTTAATCACTGTAAACCTGAGCTAGTCTTACCAGGGTTTTACCAGTATGTATAATGCAGCACCAGGAATGACAGTATTCTGGACAAAATGCTATGGGAATATAAAAAGCGCTTATAAAGCCAAGGCCCTCCCCCCCTCTCTCTAACTCGGACCACTCCACTGTTCTCCTCATACCCACATACAAAACCAGCCTCAAGCAGAGTAAGCCCCAGGAAAAGACTGTGCTACAATGGACTGAGGAGAGTATCGAAACACTGAGAGGCTGCTTCGTTAGTACTGATTGGAGCTTTTTTCATGACCTGGAGCTAAACGAGCTAAACGAGGCAACTGTCACAACTACGGACTACATCATCTTCTGTATTGATAATGTTGTGAAAAAAGTAATCTATCCTAACAATAAGTTGTATATTACTAAGGAGGTTAAAGCCGTCATAAACAAGAATCAACTGCCTTTTAAAAATAAGGACCGGGCAGCAAGATGCTGAAGATGGCTAGAGAGAAGCATCGGGCTGCACTGGAGGAAAGTGTTAGCTCAATGGACAGTAAAGGGCTCTGGGACTTTATGATAAAAGATCACTAACATGAACTCTAGTAGGAAGCAGATTGTTACTCTGAACGATGTGGAGAAAGCGAATGAATTGAATGATTACTCCCTTAGATTTGACATTCACTCCTCCCAGGCAGCGAGAGAGGGATTTGACCTTGACTCCATTACATGTAATTCCTCTGATCGTCTGATTATTGATCCTTTCCAGGTACAATCCATCTTTAGTAAAGTAAGCATGAAGAAATCTATGGGGCCGGACGGTCTGCCAGCTGTTATTCTTAAGAAATGCTCTGCTGAGTTAGCAAAAGCATTGTGCCCTATATTTCAGAGGTCTATAGACAGTCACACTGTTCCAGATCTCTGGAAGAAGTCTACAATTATCCCAATTCCTAAAGTATCTTACCCATCCTCTAACAAGGATTTTAGACCGATTGCTTTAACCAGTAGTGTTATGAAATGCTTCAAGAGAGCTATAGTTAACTCCCTGAAGGAAGAGGTGGCACCGTGCTTGGACCCTTGCCAGTATGCGTACAGGGCGGGGCGCAGTACTGAGGATGCTATTGTCAGTGTGACACATCAAATCAGCAAGCACTTAGAGGGGCCTGAGGCATATGCCCAAGTCGTATTCGCTGACTTTAGCTCCACTTACGATACTCTCAGACCACACTTGCTTTTTCAGAAGCTGATGAGAATGCAAGTTAATCTGTTTATTGTTAAATGGTTTTACTCACTTTTAACTATGATGAAGTCGCAACAGGATCAATGGCTCTCTCTCTAGTATCAAACACAGCAGTACAGATGTGCCCCAAGGGGGCATGAGCTCTCCCTTTCTATTTACTGCTTAAGCTGTGTTCACACCGAGATATTTATTTTTCTCTCTGTCGCTTGATTCAACCCTTTGGAATCGCTCTGTCGCTCTGTTTAAATCACTCATCAACAGGCACACGAATTGACGGACATGTGGGGGCTATAACGTCACGCAATGTCATGTTTGTCCACTACGAGCCACCGTAGATGTTTACAAGCTATAAGCCTATCAGCGTGCTCCTAATGCGAGCTCCATACAGGTAGTACAGACTTCACTTCATGTCAGCTGTCAGCCTGTCAATCAGCTGTCAATGCGGTTTGTTGCCACACAATAAACCAGCGGTTTGTTCCAAGCCAGTGTGATCCTTGACTCGCTCTCACACGGCAGCCAATCAGCGTTGAACAGCGAGCGACTGATGCCAGCGTATTTTCGCTCGAGTTGGGATATTTCATCTTGAGCGACAAGCGTATTTTCTCCCTATCGCTCTGTCTCTGCCGCTCGGACGCCCAGCGATTTTTCTCCCGGGCGAATATACGCTCAATCGCTCGTTTGCATTGACTTTGTATGTAAACTCGATGCCAGCGAAAAACTTTAATAGGTCGGTGTGAACGCAGCTTTACACAAATTATTGCAGAAGTAGTCATCCAAACAACACTGTCATAAAATTCTCAGATGACACAATAATTCTGAGCCTGTTGTGTGTTGATGACTGTCCCTCAGTGTATCATAGGGAGATCTCGGCTTTCTAGGTCTGGTGCGAAAGCAACCCTCTAATCTTAAATACAAATAAGACCAAAAAAAATATTTTTCACCCTAAGGAGGTCAGAGCCCATGACCCCGTGGTCATAGGGGTGTGTGAAATTGAACGGGTCAGCTCCTATAAGTACTTGGGAGTCTTTATCAATGTTCTTTATCAATGTTTTTTCTAAAGTCAGAGATTTCTTTCTTATCTTTAAATGCAAGAGGTTTAAAAGACAATGTAAAGCGCAAGGCCACCTTTTTGTTTTGTAAAGGACTAAAAGCACAGTGCATTTTTCTGCAAGAGACTCATTCATGTGAAGAGGACACTACTTTTTGGAAGAACCAGTGGGGAGATAAAATATTCTTTTCTCATGGCAGCAATCGATCTGGAGGTGTGGCCACATGTTTACATAGATTCCCTGGGGAGGTAATAACACTCACATCTGATAAGGATGGTCACTGGATTGGTATGGTTATTAATTTTGAAGGGACGTTTGCTATTCTGATTAATATCTATGGGTATAATAATACTGCTCAGAACAAAATACTTTTAAGTACTCTGACAGAAGTGATTGCTGAATATTAGCAAATGTATGGCATAGGATTTACTTTAATGGGGATTTTAATATAGCACCGGACGAGTGGTTAGATACTGTAGATGTCCTTCTCCTTACAACAATCACCATCATAATACTGCATTGAAGGAATTCATGAATGTCAACTCTCTTATCGATATTTGGAGAGAGAAAAATCCACTTTTGAGACTTTTTTCCTGGGTAAAACCTAATGGCAGTTCAAGATCCAGAATTGATTTTTGGCTGGTGACCCCAGAAGTCACTAAGTGTGTGTCAAATGTCTCAATATCTGCTGCTCCCCTAACAGATCATTCTGTAATTGAAATTACACTGAAACCAGAGAATGATCCCAAATACAGAAAAAATTATTGGAAATGCAATGCTGATTTATTAAATGTAGAAAGATATGTGGAAAAAGTAAAGGCTTTATTGATGGAAATTAAAAACGAAACAGAAATTGATACTTATTGTAGGAAATGGGAATACTTCAAATATAAGGTCAGGAGTCTTTCTATTACATTTAGCAAAATCAGATGTCAACAGCTGAAGGAAATTTAATTTAAAATGGTTCAAGAAATAAATGAATGTTGCAGAAAAAAAGAGTTATTAGATGAAGATAAAGCAAAGATTCTAAGTTTGCAAGCCAAATTAGATAACCTATTGATCCAAAGGGCACAAGGAGCTTATGTTAGATCTAGAGCCAAATGGATTGAACAAGGGGAAAAGAACACATCTTATTTCTTTGGACTAGAAAAAGACAAGAAAGAAAGAAAATAAATGTTTTGATGATTAATGACAGAGAATGTTCTGAGCCAAAGGTCATTTCTGAAGAAATCCATCGCTTCTACTCTAAATTATACTCCTCATCCTATTCCATGGAGAGCTCAATATCATTTCTTGAAGGTATCAAACAATTCATTCCTCAAATTGACTTTGCATTTAAAGAAATATGTGACTCTGAGATTAGTATGAAGGAACTGGATACAGCCATTAAACAAATGTCAGTAGGTAAAGCTCCTGGTCAAGATGGTTTGACCTCAAACTTTTACAAATTCTTCTGGGAAGACATTAAAGAGATGCTATTTAAGGCTCTTATGGAATGTATTGAAAATAATAATTTGATGTCAACAATGAAACAAGGTATTATAACGTTGTTACCTAAACCTGGTAAGGACAAAAAATACATAGATAATCTGAGACCTATAACGCTATTGAATGTAGATTACAAATTATTTACGCATATTATTGCCAATCGGTTGAAAATGGGCATGGAACAGTTAATTAGTGAAACTCAATCTGGATTTATTAAGGAAAGATCTATACATAATAATATTAGATTGGTTCTCGATTTACTAGATTATAATTTCTTGGTTGAAGATAATGGCTTTATTTTATTTTTAGATTTTTATAAAGCCTTTGATTCAGTTGAACATCCTTTTATATTAAAATAATTAGAGTACCGTACTTTGGTTTTGGAACAAATTTTATTAAGATTATTGGTATGATGTATAATGACATCAATAGTTCAGTCTCTCTCCCGGACCGGTCGATCGCGAAGGTAGTGTGGTCGATCGCGTGGCATTGGGGAAGGAAAAAAAAAAAAATTTTTTTTTTTTTTTTTTTTTTTTTTTTTTTTAACTGTTTTTCCACTGTTTCCACTGTTTTTCCACTGTTTTTCCACTGTTTCCACTGTTTTTCCACTGTTTTTCCACTGTTTTTCCACTGTTTTTCCACTGTTTCCACTGTTTTTCCACTGTTTTTCCACTGTTCCACTGTTTTCCACTGTATACTCAGTGTATATATATATAAATAAATATGTTTGGTAGATCACTTTGACTTGGTCATTTTAAAAGTAGCTCCCAAGCTGAAAAAGTGTGGGCACCCCTGAACTAGAAGATTTGAGGTTAAACGCGGGATCCGTCAAGGTTGCGGCAGCTCCCCTTTATTATTTATTTTAGTAGCAGAATTGTTGTCCATTTTCATTAAAAACAGCCCAGAAATTGAACCTTTAAATGTGCTAGGTATTCATTTGAGCGTAACTCAGTTGGCAGATGATACCACCATCTTCCTCAAGAGGGCAGAACAGATCCCTCTGGTAATCAAGAAGATAGATGTGTTCTCTAATGGCCCAATTCCACCGCAGGTAGTAGCGCGGTCCCGCTCCGCTCGACTCGATAAATGGTCTCATTCCACCGGTAAAAACCGGCCCAGCCAGGTTTGATTTGGGGCTGAGTCGTGCTACTTTTCGTCCCTGCCTCGTCGGGGTTCTATTCTGCGAACCCGGGTTCATACGGTGACGTGAAAACATTGTAGACGACTGATTGGTCAGGCAGAATCGTGTTTACTCTGTCTACTGACTGCAATGCTGGCGGCTGCATACCAGTTTAGTGGGCTTACCTTCTCTTCTGTTATGTATATTTCCATCAGTCTTTTGTGTTGCTGCCTTCGCCTCCGGTGAAATAAAATCGTGGCGGGTGTTCAATTAGAAAAAAGTCCGCTGCTCAGGGAGTCAGGAAGCTCTGTAGCTGAGTGGAGGCTGCAGCGCTCCGCTAGGCCGCAGCGGGTGTTTGGTGAAGCCGCGGTCTTGCCTGGTGTCAGAGGCCGCGGGGTACAGGCTTCATTCACTCTGTTGCGCCTCTCCCGTCCCCGCGCAGCGCAGCGCATGCCTGTGAGTTTGACTAACTACAAAGTGATATCCATTCTCCTGGCCGCTTGTCACATTTGCCCATGTACACTGTAGGTCATTTAGAGGCACCAGTATTTCATAAACAGTTTAAAAGTTCTGTGGATGGATTTAATTGTAACGTTATGTTATAGCCTACTTCGGCTATAAGCGAAGGACAGATATGCGGTCGCTATGACGACCAGCTGTGGGCGGGGGTGGGTGGGGGCAGATGATCGGCGGTGGAAGCAAAACGTCCATCGGGCTGAAACGATTAGAGCCGAGTGGTGACGAGCTGTGCAGGGCAGTAAAATGTGGTGGAAATGAGCCATTAAGCATCTGGATTACAGCTAAACTTAAAGAAATGTGAACTTATTGCGATTCATGACCACCCATTAATAGATTTATATGAGATTCCTGTTAAAAATGAAGTGAAATATTTAGGGGTGGTTATAATGAAAGATTGTAAAGCCAGAGAAGACCGAAATATTGTGATTACTATTAAGAAAAATGAGTCTATTCTTAATTCATGGTTACAGAGGGATCTGTCAATTTTTGGACGTATCTTGATTACTAAAATTGAAACGCTATCTAGTAGGGGTGTCACGATACACTCAGTTCACGATACGATACGTATCACGATACTGGGTTCACGATAACGATACGATACGATACGATTTTAACAATATTTTTTTAAACTTGAATAATGACAATATATGACTGGAAAAGTAGTATTTTATTTGAAATGCACAAATACAAAACATGCTGTTGTGGGAAATTGTTATTACAATAACAACTAGAAAAAACATGAGATTGGAGATAAGGCTTATCTTGAAATAGAATGAGTTACACCGTCACTTAGATTTACTTTGAACTAAAAGGTTTCTCAGCAGTATAAATTCTCATTATGCATCTTCAGTTTTTCTTCAAACTCAAACAACAAGACTTTTCTTAGTCTATTTTTTATGCATCTTCAGTTTTTCCTGTCAAGTAAACAGTTTTGCCAGAAACTCAATTGAATGGTTTCTCTCCTGTATAACTTCTCATGTGTCTCTTCAGAGACTTGTTCAACTGAACTACGGTACTTTCCACACATTGAACTTCAACAAACAAAGACGTTTCTTTGTCTACTTTTGAAAAAAAAAAAAAAAAAAAAAAATTTTTTTCACGATATGAGATTTCATCTCAACGATACATATCGTGACGTTTTACTATCGCGAAATTTCGTGGGACGATATATTGTGACACCCCTACTATCTAGGTTTATATACCCAGCCTTTTCACTAGCCATTCCTGACAACTTAATCAAATCAATTAATCAAAAGATTTTCAATTTTATCTGGAGAAATAAACATCACTATCTTAGAAAAGGTGATACAATAAAACCGTTAGAAGAGGGAGGTCTAAATGTGATTGATTATGAAGCAATGAATGGAATGATAAAACTAAAGTGGTTACAACAATTTTTACAAGATATGGATGGTTTCTGGTTCAATATCCCGGCTAAAATCTTTGAAAAGTGTGGTGGAATAGAGTTTATGTTGAGTTGTGATTTCTGTATAACTAAATTACCTATGAAGTTGTCTACATTTCATCAGCAGGTATTATTATATTGGAAATTGATTTAGAAACATAATTTTACTCCACATAATTCACCGATCTGGAATAATCGTTATCTTTTATTTAAAAGAAAATCTTTGTGTTACTGTGACTGGGTGGAGAAAGGTATTTGGTCAATTTTGCATTTGATGGATTCAAATGGTAATCTTCTCGAGTATAATACGTTTATTGATAAATACAATGTGAATTGCACAAAAAGAAAATACTCGGTGGTTATTAAGGCAATTCCACAAGCAATGGTGAATACGGTTAAAGGGATGTTGCTGTATAATGTTTTCGTTCCACAGCTACCTTCACTGTGTATTGACGGTATCAAATTTAAGGAGAAAAAATGCATAAACAAATTTATAAGAAATACTCTTACTTCTGTAATCTTCCCTTTACCAATAAAAGGAAAAATCTGTTAAAAGATTATCCTGAAGAGATAAGAATTAGAAATCGAACTAGATACCTCACGCTTCCCATTCCACCCAAAGCTAAAGACACCAACTTTAAAGTAATGAATGATATTTATCCATGTAATGAGTTTCTGAGACAAATATTTAACCTTGATATGAACAACTGTAGATTTTGTGATTCTGATATTGAGACTGTAGACGTAGAGCATCTGTTTTTTGTTTGTAATTACTCTCGATCTTTTGGGGATTTTTTTCAAAATTGGATATCTGAAAAATACCCTCAATCGCCCAATTTGGAATATAATGATATTAAATTTGGAGTTATAATGAAAGATAAAACAATTGAAATGATGTACAATAGTTTAATTATTTTGGCTAAACAATTTATTCACCGATGTAGATTTCAAAATGCCGGACCCCTGTTCTTAGTATTCATGAATGAGACAATTAACTTTAAGAAAGCCTTGAAACATGTAAAAACCAAACAAGCATGGAGTGTGTACCAAAACATGCATATCCTGATTCCTGTTTAGAACTCTGACTTAATGTTTTTGCTTTATTTATTTTATGTTGTTGTTTATTTGATTGTCGGTTCCAATTTTGTAAATGTTTAGTCTGAATTTTTTGTATAATGTACTGTTTATTAATGCCAGACTTTGTTTATTGAATTAAAAAAAAACAAAAAAAACTTGGGAGTAAAAATTGACAACCTGCTGAAGTGGAATGTACAGGTAGATTACTTGTGCAGTAAACTTGCCCAAAGACTCCACTTTCTTCGCAGGCTGAGACTTGGAGTAAGCACCATGATCATGCTAACTTTGTATAATGCGGTGCTGGGTAGTCTAATAAGGTATGGAATAGGGGTGTCAAAAATAATCGATTATAAGGTGCATCGCGATGCGGACGTGCACGATTCTGCATCGATTAACAAATATCAAAAATCGATTATTATTTTTTTATTTTTTTTTATTTTTATTTTTTTATAATCAAATAAAATAGAATGTAAGTACATGCAGTTGTTTATTTTAATTATGGATCATAATACAATGCAATTCCAAACGCACTTTTATTTTAAAAGTAGCCACACAGTGAGAAAAAATAAAGTGAGAAAAAATAAATCATGTATTGCGGAAAAAGTGATGGATCGATTTAAGATGCATCGCGATGCATCGTGATGCATTGTTTAATCGAATCGAATCGAATCGTTGACAGATGAATCGTAATCGAATCGAATCGTGAGGCCAGTGAAGATTCACAGCCCTAGTATGGAAGCATGGTTTGGTATAATAAGGTATGGTATAATAAGGTATGGTATGGAAGCACGGTTTGGCACGCTGTCCAGCACAAGTCGAAAATCAACAAAATGATGAAAACAGCAATGAAGGTCATAGGCCAGAAAGACTACCCACCTCTCCAGACCATTTTTGAGAACAAGGTTGTCAATCTGCCTCACAGAATACTTAAGTTAAGTTATCCTTTATTTATGCCCTTGGGGAAATTCATCCTCTGCATTTGACCCATCCTCTACTAGGAACCTTCCTAGAACTAGGAGCAGTGGGCAGCCACTGTGCAGCGCCCGGGGACCAACTCCAGTTCTTTTTTTTGCCAGTACCTTGGCCAGGGGCACTGACAGGAGTATTAACCCTAACATACATGTCTTTCTTTGATGGTGGGAGGAAACCGGAGCACCCGGAGAAAACCCACACGGACACGGGGAGAACATGCAAACTCCACACAGAAAGGACCTGGGACGGACCGGGGTTCGAACCCGGGACCTTCTTGCTGTGAGGCAACAGTGTTAACCACTGAGCCACCGTGCCGTCCACTAAAAGACCCCTCCCATATTCTACATCCTGAGTATGAGTTACAACCTTCTGGTAGGCGCTACAGGGCCAGCAGATGTAAGAGCAACCGATACAAGCTCTCCTTCCTCCCTACTTCCATAGCCTTACTAAACAAACAACCTATTTCTTTTTAATTTCTTATTCTCATCTCTTGTAACCGTTGGTATATATACTGTGTTGGTTATATATGGAAAAGCACACTTAGGCAGTGTTAGGGGTATGCCGGGTGCAATATTTGGGCTATTGCAATATTTAGTGATATGTAGGAACTAAATGAGTGCAATATGTGAGGACGCTGCAATATGAGTGGTCAGGAATTTGTGCAATACTAGGATATGAATTAAGCGGGAAGGATGTAACATGCATATGCAACGGGCTGAATCCTGATGCTCAGGTTGTGAATGTCTCTGTCCCTGTCTTGTCTTGTTCGGTCAACTGTCTTGATTTGTAAAATGCACTGTATGCCATGTTGTTGTTTTTTATCGCAGTTGTAAACATGCCTAAGACAAAATTCCCCTTGAGGGACAATAAAGTTCAACTCAACTCAACTCAATTCAAGTGGCAATACCTAAAGAACAGATGAAGGTAGAATCAACTTGTTTTCCTATAAAAGTCGATGCTCTCTTCTTTCCTTTGGGATATTCGGTGTTTACATATATAATAGTCATAGAAGAACATATTCTGTGGGTGTTGGAAGATAAAAAGCCTGGCAGTGACTGGCGACTTTTCCTTTGAAACTCTGATGGGGACCGAGTTAACAAAAGTTTATGAAACAGCGAAGTTTGTGTTCAGCAAGCTAATCTTCACAAATGAGGACCACTTTTATGACTTTTGAAACATTTTCTGAAAATTGTGTTTTAAAAACAACACATTTACACTTCAAAAGTCATTTGTGAAGATAATTTTGTTGAACACAAACTTCACTGTTTCATAAACTTTTGTTTAACCACAGACTTTAGTCTAGGTAGGTAGGTCTAGACAGAAGTCTAGGTAGACTTCCTGAGTATTTATCGGTCTTTCTGTCCCAAAAGCACGGTACTTACAGTATGGCTTACGGTCTCAGGACATTTTGCTCATGACTGTCCCTAAAGCTCGGATGGAGATGGACAAAAAGGCCTTTATGTTTTCTGCACCATCCTCTTGGAATAGCCTGCAGAATGGCCTTAAACTACGGGACCTAGTTACCCTGAGTGAATTTAAAGGCATTGTAGAGTCCCTGGAATGTGATTCTATTAACTGTAAATGTTTTAATTGATGATTCAAATGTATTTTTTCCTGCACATGTACTGTATTGCACTCTCGAGCTTGTTTGTTTTCTTGTTTGTTGTCTTGTTGTAAGTTTCGCTGTTTGTTGTGTCTGAAACTATGTAGCTACTGCAGCCATTCTTGGCCAGGTCTCTCTTGTAAAAGAGATTTTAATCTCAATGAGACATGCCTGGTTAAATAAAGGTTAAATCTTCTTCTTCTTCTTTCGGCTATTCCCGTCAGGGGTCGCCACAGCGGATCATCTGTTTCCATCGGTTTCTGTCCTCTGCATCGTCCTCCGTCACGCCCACTGCCTGCATGTCCTCTTTCACTGCATCCATGAACCTCCTCTTGGGCCTTCCCCTCCTCCTCTTTCCTGGCAGCTCCATCTCCAGCATCCTCCTCCCAATGTACCCCACCTCCCTCCTCCGCACATGTCCATACCATCTCAGTCTTGCCTCTCTCACTTTCTGTCCGAACTGCTCAACATGGGCGGTTCCTCGGATGTAATCGTTCTTTATCTTGTCCAGCCTTGTCACTCCCAGAGAGAAGCGTAACATCTTCATCTCTGCCACCTCCAGCTCTGCCACCTGCCTGTTTGTCAGTGCCACCGTCTCTAGACCGTACAGCATGGCTGGTCTCACTACCCTGCTGTAGACCTTTCCCTTCACTCTCGCTGGTACCCTTCTGTCACAGATCACCCCAGTCATCCTTCTCCACCCGCACCACCCCGCCTGCACTCTCTTCTTTACCTCCTTGCCACAGTTAAATAAAGGTTAAATAAAAAAATAAATATATATATATATATATTTCATGCATTTAACCGAAATCCCCATACAAAAATCCCATTGCCTTTTACACGTACGAGCAGGAAGTGCCACTTCCGGACTCATTCCTGCGCTACTGTTTTTAGCTTAAATGTGCACTGTAGCCGTGAGGTGAAAGTGAAAGTGGCTCACATCGCTTTTTTTTCTTCATTCTTTTAATGTTTCCCAGTTGCTCACCATTCACTTCAATTGTTTAGGAGAATTCTGCAACGGTATTTTGCTGTGAAACTCCAGGACTGTTTGTGGACTAACGAAGCCGTCCTTCCATCAGCATGTGGGTGAGTAGATAATGACTCAATTGTCATTTTTTGGGTGAACTTCTCCTTTAAGATGGAACATTAAAGATGTCAGTAGGGAAAGTGATCCGTCACAGCTGAGAACAGTAAACAGTCACAGGATACAGCAACGACAAACAGAATATGAACAAGAAACCTGGCAAAAGCAGTGTTACATAAACACACACATCCTATCATTTCCACACTCGTGGCCGTGCCAAGAGCAAACAAATGAGGAGGTGTGGATTACAGCAGTGAGAGTGCGTCTCAGCACAGCGGATTGACACGAAGCAAAACCAATCCAAATACAGTTTGGAAAGTGAAAATGGCTTTTGGTTGATCAATGGGATTGAAGAGCCCTGTCTATTTTCTGATACCACGTCCAAACTCATTTGTGTTTTTTGTTTGTTTTCCGTTGGCGCTCGGCCTTCCTACAAGAGCTCGTCTAGTGTTGAAAAACTACATACGAGTACATGCCATTTCAACTTTTGTTCAGTTCACACGTTCAGTTGACAATGTTTTACTTGATTGTTTTACTTTCGTTCCATTCCATTTGCCATGTTGCTGCTGTAATGTGCTATTTCAATCAACTTGAATGACTTGGCTTGCCTTCTCCAGTGCATGTTTTTGATATTTACAGCTGTTTATGCATTGTTTGAATATGTACTCATGTATTTACTGCTGTCTGCTGCTACTGCTGCAAACTGGGTTCAACATTGACAATGAGATTCTGGGCTCAGTGGGTTGTTTATTGTTTCTGTTTGTTCTGATTCTGTTTACATCTCACTCTGATTCAACCGGGTTGATCTCAATGTGCTCTGATCCGTATGGGTCTTATAAGGTGGCACAGTAGTGCCACTAAAGAATGCCAATAAGCAACTAGTTAATGGTGAATATGTGTTCCCTAATCTAATGTTATAGGGATTTTCTCTACAAGGAGCAATGTAGGATCACATTCATTCATACTGTAGTTAAGTGCTTTTCCACAGCCTGCAGTGCCAACTAGTGGGAGAAACAAGGAACAGCAGGATTACAGAGCCAGAAGCTGGTTTGGGGAGGGAGAGAGAGAGAGAGAGGGAGAGAGTGTCTGCCTATGCATGTTCATGTCTGTGTGTGTGCATACATCTGGATCTGTGTGTGTGTGTGTGTGTGTGTGTGTGTGTGTGTGTGTGTGTGTGTGTGTGTGTGTGTGTGTGTGTGTGTGTGTGTGTGTGTGTGTGTGTGTGTGTGTGTGTGTGTGTGCGCGTGCGTGCGTGAGTGGAAATTGGCTGTGCTGGACAAATACATGAAACTATAAAAAATCTCTGAGAGGAGGGAATGATTAGAAAGAGAGAGAGGGAGAGAGAGAGAGAAGCGAGAAAGACAGAGAGAGAGAGAGAGAGAGAGAGAGAGAGAGAGAGAGAGAGAGAGAGAGAGAGAGAGAGAGTATAGCTGCTCTCTCTACAGTCAATTGGGCTTTTGGAAAAACCAAGTAGGGGAAAGCCCTTGACTTGTCAGTATCCAAGAAAAACAAATGCACACACACCGCGTGCACACACACACACACACACACACACACACACACACACACACACACACACACAGACGCACGGGGGGAACCCCCTTTAAAGCAGTGAAAATGGCAATTCCAAATAAAGGCTGTATTGTCAAAATGTGTGTGCGTGTATGAGTGTGTGTGTGTGTGTGTGTGTGTGTGTGTGTGTGTCTGTCTGTGTGTGTGTGTCTGTGTGTGTGTTTGTGTGTGTCTACGTGTGTGTGTGTGTGTGTGCGTGCGTGCGTGTGTGTGCGTGCGTGTGTCTGTCTGTCTGTGTGTGTGTGTGTGTGTGTGTGTGCGTGTGTGTGTGCGTGCGTGCGTGTGTGTGCGTGTGTGTAAGTGAGTGTCTCAAGCAAAGTGAGAGGAGGGAGAGTGCCAGAGACTGTGGCCTGGCATGATGGACCGACCCTTCATTCAATCCCTACGTATTTAGAGTGTGTGTGTGTGCGTGTGTGCCTGTGAGTGTATATATATGTGTGTCTGTGAGTGTATGTGTGTGTGTCTGTGAGTGTATATATATATATGTGTGTGTGTGTGTGATTCACAGAGAGAACTGTGTGGGCTAATTAACCCATTGATACCTGATGCAGCATTTGCGTGTATATCCCTCATTTGTGTGTGTATCCCTTTAAGACCGCGGTTCCCGGTCTTAAAGGAATACACACACAAATGCTGCATCAGGTATCAATTAGGGGTGTGCCACCTTAGGCACCTCACGATTCGGTTCGATTACGATTCAGGGTGCTACGATTCGATGATTAATCGATTATTACGATTATTACGATTAACACGTTCACTGCCGTTGGCGAGTCAACTCGTCAAGCAGAAACCAACGGTTGACTGCCAATGGCGAGTCAACTCGTCAAAAAAAAAAAAAAAAAAAAAAATTGACGGTGGGACGTGGATCAAACCCTTTTACGTCTCCTATAAAAAATATGGGAGCCACCGAACGTGTACAACCCATTCCACTGACCCACTAAGTGGCGACAGTGCTCTCCAGAGTAGAGAAAGCGAGCCAAAACTGCAGGGAAAAGCGTGAGGAAACCATTCTCATACTGTAGAATGGTTTGGCGAAAACGTTTTCGCGCTGGCGCACAACGGTGGCGCACAACGGTGGGGGGTTCCAAAAATAGACTGGGTGGAACACACTTTGAAACACGCAGCATAAAGCCCAGAATCGCAAAAGCTTCATCAAAGCTCTCAACCGAAACCCCAAGAAACGAGCGAGCCCATCCAGACTCGCCCGACTAGGGGCAGCCAGGCAGCACAGACAGCAGAAACTCGCTTGTGACACGCCCGCTGCAGCCACGGAGGGAGGAGGAGAACACACACGGAGGGAGGAGTTTGAAGGAGAGGGGGGTTTCCTGCTGTTATGGAGGAAATTACTGTTCAAAACTATTGTTTAGATGTCTGACGTCTTACTGATGCCAAAAATAAATGGTTAAAGTGACTGTTCTATCGAATTTCACAAAAAGGCATTTTTCTCACCTTTCATTTTCAGACGCTGAAACCATGCTGTATTCAACTGCTAATGCCTACATAACTACTAACTCTACAAACTAACTCTTTTAGACAGAGAAAGCACACATTCTATTAGTTCTTTTGAGATATTTTGTGTTCACAAAATCCTAACAGAAAAGAATCCTCGGCTCTTGAAAGATGAGCCAGAATCCTAAAAAAAAAAACTTGGCAGAAGCTACCTACAGTAAAAAAAAAAACTGTTGGCAGTGAATGTGTTAATCACGATTTTCGATGCATCTTTTTCCCCATACAGGATTTATTTGTCAGTATCTTTTTCCCCATGCAGGATTTCTTTGTCAGTATCCATTAATTAACTCATTCACCGCCAAAGACGTCTTTGACGTGTTATCAGAAATAGCCCTCCCCGCCAATGACGCGTTTGACGTGTTTTTGTTTTTATTAGTACAGCGCGTAGTTCAAACACTTCCCCAGCCTGTGACATGTTATCAGGTCCCTAGCCTCAAAGTCAAGCCGACAACACGCGATCAAACACATACCGCAGCTGTTGTTTTGAAATGGAAGAGGAGGAGAAAACAGAGAAACGCGCTTCCTTGTAGAGAGGAGAAACGCCATTGAAACGCCCCTCGGCGCGCTGCACTGCTCGCCTTGCTGCAGGGCGAACCTGTATTGAGTTGTTCGCAGTAGTCAAACCCGTGACGAACATGATCGATCCGGTTCCAGCGCCTGGTCCCAAAGCCAAGCCGGACCCGTTCCTGTGTCGCAGCCATGGATTGTATGTCGCAGCATTCGTCCCAGCCCGAATGAGAGGAGGAAAACGATGCAGCAGAGGCAGAGGAGGCTAGACGCTGATCTCAAACCAGTTTGGTGTTCCCCTCCTATGCTAATTTGCGGGGGAAGGAGGTGCGATCCAGCAGCAGCTGTGGACAGAACTCTCTCTCTGTGTGTGTGTGTGTGTGTGTGTGTGTGTGTGTGTGTGTGTGTGTGTGTGTGTGTGTCTGTGTCTGTGTGTCTGTCTGTGTGTCTGTCTGCATACTCACTCACACTGAGTAAACTGTATTGTTGAATGTAAAAAAAGCACTTCATGTATATATATATATATATATTTTTTTTTTTTTTTTGTCATTTGTGTCATAATGAATAATATTTACATGTCTGATGTCAATACAGTTCAAAATAAAAGAATTGAGAGCGAGTTCTGCCTGAGATTGTGTCAGAAAATTGCCTTTTCTGCTGTTTCTCTTCTCCGAGAGACCTTTTTGGTGAAAACAGGGTGTATATAAATGGCTATAAGTAGAGTACAGAACATGCTAAAAGCTCACTTTTTTTTCTCCTGGTGAACCCAGAGACGTACATCTTCATTTTGAGGTATTGCAAATCACTTTGGTGCTAATAGATAATTTACTGTGGGTCTTGAAAGATGACCAACAATTATGAAAATCTTTGGCCTGTGCTAAATATTGGCAGTCCTAAACTGGCCATGAATGAGTTAAAGTAAACAAACAAATTTACCTCCATTATCTTTTATTTAGATCAATCAGACCAAACAATACATCCAAAACATTTCCCACAACAAAAAGCTGCTCTTATTCACAACAAATTACAGGTGAGATTATTTTAAATAAAGTGCCTTTAGAAATAAGACTTCTTTTCTTTTAACCAAAATTCTCTGCTGTTTTCACAGATTTAGGATTAATATAAAAGACAAATAGCTTATTCTGCTGTTTTCAGAGATTTCTGTACTGGCAGGATTAATACAAAAATAGCTTATTCTGTTTATTCTATTCAGTAATAGAAAATAAAACTTTTAACCAAAATCCTCTGCTTTTTTCACAGATTTCGGTACTAGCATGTTTGTTTAATACAAAACAAATAGCTTATTCATAAATAATAAATAAAGACTTCCAAACAAAATCCTTTACAAATGACCAGTGAGCAGCATAGCATCCCACAACAAGCAAACGTTTTGCTGCTACTTTTAGCAACAGCTCAGCTGTATGTGCACCCGTGTGGCTCTCAGTCATCACTCTTGTCTGGAGGACATAACTCACCAGCTCCCAGTCGTTGTCACTTGTGAAGTGTGCCGTTACCGTGACATACGATTGAGTTGCGACTGAAGTCCATGCATCACATGTTATAGCCCCCCTGCATGCTTTCTTCAGGGATTCCAGTACTTCGGTTTTGGTCTCGTCGGACAGTTGAGGAACTGCTTTCTGGGTGAAATACTTTCACGTCGGTACTTGGTATCTTGGTATTCCGACGTGTACACATCTGTGGCTGTGATTGACAGGTGGGTCAAAACTTGCATCGCAATTTCGTGCCGTATATTCGCATCGCTCTTGATGTGTAAGGACCTTTACACACGGAGTAGCTTCTGTCAATCGTCGTTCTGCCTTCATGTTCATAAAACCCGAATTGCCTCCACACGGTGGATTTTAACCCAGATGGGTGAATCTGACGGTCAGAGCAGCTAGCTCGTTAGCTGCCGCCGCCATTTTCTCTGTTTACAGTCGGTCTTATGAGTCCGTCCCTTAAAACTGTAATCGATAAAGATAAAAAAAGTAATCGATAATCGAACATTTTGCATCGATTTGAATCGTTACGTGTCTCATCGCTATGCATCTAAGAAACGATTTTTCGGCACACCCCTAGTATCAATGGGTTAAAACCAATGTACTGAACACAACCCTTAACTTGTCTGTGTATGTGCATGTGTGTGTGTGTGTGTGTATGTGTGTGTGTGTGTGTGTGTGTGTGTGTGTGTGTGTGTGTGTGTTTGACATACTGTGTAGGTTTGCAACTGCAAGCATGTGAGCTCTCTCTTTCTTTCTCTCTCTCACACACACTCACACACACTCACACACACACACAGAAATATTGTTTACCGATATTTATGAGGAAAACCACATGAATCTAACAGGGTTAAAGTTTCAAGCATCCACGGATTTCAGTTTTGTTCTCTTGGGTGACACCTATGGCGATGACTGGTAATTGCAGGTGAGATCCAAACTGTCAATAGGCTCACTATCAGACAGTTACTTTTTTTATGAAAATGTTTGAGATTATAACTTTAAATCAGGATTCTGAAAATAAAGTCAGAATTCTCAGATTAAAGTCAGAATTCTGAGGGGAAAAAGAAGCGTACATGTGACATCACTGACGATGTCACTGATGATATTATCGATGGTGTAACGGAATTTGAATGTCTAGGGTCCCTAGATTTTTGTGACGTCAAAATCGGGTCATGAGCCAAAAAAGGTTGGGAACCCCTGCTCTAGTTACTTCTTAACCAATTTCTGCTCTGGAATCTCTGTCATCTGCTCGCTAATTATGTGTGTCAATTAGGTTCACCTCACCATTCAATCTAAGAGTACAACTTAAATGTGAATGTCGCATTTTGCCACAATTCGACACCTGATATTGCCGACATGTTCTTTGATAGCCTATTGGAGATTTCTTTCTTCTTTTTTATTAGATTGACATTATCATGCAGTTTTGAGCATAAAGCAGCATCTCCCTACAAGCAGTGGCGTCATTAGACCTGGGCTTTCGGGGCTACAGCCCCGGATCTTTTATGAAAAGCCCCGATCTCAAATATGACTTATTTTTCAGAAATTTTGAAAATACGGTTAGGTCTAGAGGAAGTTACACACACACACACGCACGCACGCACGCACACACACACACACACACACACACACACACACACACACACACACACACACACACACACACACACACACACACACAGCGGGGGCAGGCATCCCTGGGTTGTGGCTATATGGGGTACAGGCACGGATGGAGTGACGTGAAATGGTGGCAATTGTTATTCCATGTAATTTGTGTTACTTGTTGTATAGTGTCATGACGAAAGCAAAGATACAAGAAGGTGAGATAAAGGATACATCCCCCCAATATTGAAGTAGCCTATACCGTGTGTGTGTGTGTGTGTGTGTGTGTGTGTGTGTGTGTGTGTGTGTGTGTGTGTGTGTGTGTGTGTGTGTGTGTGTGTGTGTGTGTGCAGGAAAAGTGCCCTCTATGGGTTCAAACCTGCTTTTTTTTTGCCCTCCAAAATGCCGAAAATGTGGTACAACCCGACGTCATGGCCAACTCCCCCCTTCCCCACTCATGTGGAAAATATTTCCTTCATGTGATCATTACTGTTAGTCATGGCAGAGCCATAACAGGAGAGTTGCAACATCTCCATTCACTCCAATGGACCCTTTTTTAGCACGAGCCCTTTAACACTGCAAGGCATCGTGGGTCCTGTGGCTAATGTTAGTTATGTTACATGGCAGTAAAAAGCCACTGAATGACCAAATTGATATAACTTTTAACCATTTCGAGTAACACCGTTTCCATACGGACCACCAGCGTTAGTTAGTTGTTTATAACGTGGCTATATTTATAACGTGCTCTATCTCTGATACACTGAAAATACTGCCTGTCATACAAAAAAAAGAAAGAATCAAATCAAATCAATCAATGATTTGATTTGACAGTTCTGGGCACTGGAGTTGGCGTTGGCCAATCCTGGCGTGCCCCCAAATCGAGTGTGTTCTGGCGCTAAGGGAGTGGGTTCCGGGACAACCAGGCTCTCTGAGGCACGCGCCACCTACGTTAACTTTAGGAGCAGTGCGGTAAATACGATATTCCTGGAATGCGAGTTTAACTAACCAGTTACATGTTATTTGGATTCTACATCAAATTAAGACATTACTGTTTGTTTTATTTTGTTTGTTACATACTTATTGGCCAAGTTATTAGTTAGTTTATGGGCTAGGAATTCTGCCAGGGTACAAGGGACTATAGGCGCCCATCTTGCCCGCAGAATTTTCAAATCAAGGAGAAGACCGTTTTGCTGTTAAGTGCCGCGTTAAGTTAAGTTAAGTCAACTTCACATATTATTATTTTGCAAGTATGTTTGCTTGCTGTAATCTGTGTGTAGGTGTGTGCACATGTATGTACTTGTATATGTGTGTGTATGTGTGTGTGTGTGTGTGTGTGTGTGTGTGTGTGTGTGTGTGTGTGTGTGTGTGCGTGCGTGCGTGCTGTACCAGTGACTCCTCCGAAGGGGCCGTAGGTCATGTTGCAGGCCGTTCTCTGCAGGTTGTGTTCATACACCAACTTCAGCTGGTACTGAGCCCCGTGCTCCACGTTCCCCGCTGTGCCTGCACATGCGCAAGTACGCAAACACACACACACACACACACACACACACACAAATACGTTCATAAGTTTGGTATGCTAAAACAGTGTAGTGTTTCCCCTAGAATATTTTTCAGGCCTGGAGGGATTTCGAAATGTACCCCGACCGGACTTCCGGTGGCGATGGGGCAGAGTCGCTTCAACATTATTTGTTTAAAATAACACTGGCCAAACGTTTTACTTTGTTTTTACAAAGCTGTCTGAGAGAGATAAACTCATGAGTAGAAGAAATAGACTGCGAAGCTGTCGAGGGTCGAACGGGAATACCCCGAAAATCAACCAAGTGTCTCCACCGCAGTCTCGGGCTAGCCAAGCTACCAACGTTAGCATAACTAACAACGAAGCTAACGCTAGCGACGTGAAGACGCCGAATAACGAGATGGGAGACGGCCCTGAGATACTGAAGGAAATGCGTAACATGAATCAAGATCTGCAACAGAAAAAACAGAAAGTGGGAGATGACGTGACAGCGATCAAAGACATGGCTAAACTGGGCTCCAGAACTAGCGAGGCTGAGGGGAGAATTTCACAGCTGGAGGATGAGAATGTCCGACTGGTTAGCCGATCGCAGAGTGCGGACAGAAAGATTACAGAGCTTGAAACTCGCCTTGAATACCAAGAAAATTACAGCAGGAGAAACAACATTCGGATTAAGGGAGTTCCAGAAGGCACAGAAAAGGGACACAGTGTGTTTGACTCTGTAACTGAAAGACTTGCTGCGGTGTTTGTTTAACACATTCACTGCCATTGACGAGTTGATACGTCAAAAAAAATCCAACGGTTGACTGCCAATGACGAGTTGATACGTCAAAAAAAAAAAAAAAAAAAAAATTGACGGTGGGACGTTGATCTAACCCTTTTACATCTCTTATATAAATATTGGAGCCACCGAACGTGTACAACCCATTCCACCGACCCACTAAGTGGCGACAGTGCTCTCCAGACTAGAGGAAGCCAAGCAAAAAGCAGTGTGAGGAAGCCATTCTCATGAAAATGGATTGGCGAAAACGCTTTCGCTTTCGCGCTTGGGAGCTGGCGGTGGGGGATTGCAAATTTGCATAATAGATTATGGGTGCAACACACTTTGAAACACCAGCAGAAAGGAATCGCAAGCAGCTTCATTCCAGCTGAGCTCACAACCGAAAACGAACGAGCCTCATTCTCATACTGTAGGCGAAAACGCTTTCGCGCTGGTGCACACGGGCGCACAACGGTGGGGGGTTCCAAAAATAGACTGGGTGCAAAACACACTTTGAAACACGCAGCATAAAGCCTAGAATCGCACAAAGCTTCATCAAAGCTCTCAACCGAAAACCCAAGAAACGAGCAGCCCCATCCAGACTCGCCGACGAGGGGGCCGCCAGGGAGGGAGGCTGCTCAAACTCGCAGCAGCAGCAGCAGCAGCAGCAGAAGAAACTCGCTTGTGACAAACGCTGTTGAAAGCCACCAGAGACACGCCCACGGAGGGAGGAGTTTGAAGGAGAGGGGGTTCAGAACTATATTGTTTAGATGTCTGATGTCTCACTGATGCCAAAAATAAATGGTTAAAGTGATTGTTCTGCCTGTTTGATTGAATTTCACAAAACTGCGATTATCTCAGCTTTCAGTCTCAGACGCTGAAACCATGCTGTACTCAACGGCTAATATCTACATAACTACTAACTCTACAAACTAACTCTTTTAGACAGAGAAAGCACACATTCTATTAGTTCTTTTGAGATATTTTGTGTTCACAAAATCTTAGCAGAAAAGAATCCTCGGCTCTTGAAAGATGAGCCAGAATCCTCAAAAAAACCCTCTGGCAGAAGCTACCTACAGTAAAAAAAAAACGGCTGGCAGTGAATGTGTTAAGGATACTCCTGAGAACGTGGACAACATGACGATCGAGAGGGCTCATTGCACACCCGCTACATTAAACCCACAGGACCGTTGCATTACTGGGCCGCTGGTCTTCGTCAGCATTCTCCAGCTACATCCACCCGGAGCAGGCGGCCATACCGGCGGCCCAAAGAACCCTCCTCCCTTAATCGGTGAGCATGGCAACGAACAGTGTCCCGGACTTCCGTGCCAAAATGTCTCGTTGGTGGTGGCTCCCCGAAAAGCACAGCGCCCAGTAAGGTGCAGTAAATCTCCCGGTTCATTTTTGGGGGGAAGAGAGGAAAGAGAGAGAGTCAAGAGAGAGTGTCAGGGTCAGTCAGAAGGCGAAGTTTAGCAGTGCGCGCCAAGGCGGGGGCCAAGAAGGCCAAGCTAAATGGTGAGGCGCCAAGGCGGCCAAGTAGGCCAAGCCGGGAAGCGCCAAGTTAAACGTTAATGTACCAAGATCATAAGCCCAACCGAGTTGGGAAGCGCCAGCCGCAAATAGCTGTAAGTCGCTAAAGGTCGAAGGCCAGAAAAGTACAGTCAAACTACCGGTGCCTGCAGATCTCAATTAACCTCCGGTAATCGGATCTTCCTTTTGGGGGATCTCCTAGCCTATGCAGATGCCCTCCTCTTGCCTCAAGAGCAGCGCCACTGGCCAATGGAGTCATGCGCCAAAGTATTTGCCATGCATGCCGATTGCTAAATAAAGTTTGTTAAATCCTACCAACTGGCCTCTCATGATTGAATATATATATATATATATATATATATATATATATATATATATATATATATATATATATATATATATATATATATATATATATATAATTAATATGATCGATAATCGATAATTGATCGTTAATTTTCCCGATTTTCGATTATGGACATTTTTCAAAATGAACATCCCTAGCAGGGACACATACAAAAAAACATTAAACCCCATAGGGGAAGAGATGCTTTGCAACAGATTTAGCCATTGGCTACTTTCCATTGTCTATCTACTGTCTATCTACTTTCCACTTGTCTATCATAGTCTTCCATGGCAAAGGGGGGCTGTGTCGTCAAATGAATTGTGTTTTGCGACAGTAAGGGCGGCGTTATCAGAGCTATATCCAGACTCAGAAAACTTGGATAGTTCATCACATCGCCGTATATTTAAAAAAAATATATAGATAAAAAAAGAAATGGATAAAAAAAATCTGATTGTATTAATATTGATTGAATCCAATTATATTTGAATCTCGAAATTCGTTCTGACAACACTATTGTGTGTGTGTGTGTGTGTGTGTGTGTGTGTGTTTGTGTGTGTGTGTGTGTGTGTGTGTGTGTGTGTTACCTGAGAAAGAGTAGACAGAGAGTTTCCTGGGGTGAAGGACAGCCAGGTGAAGGAGCTCTGAGCACCTGAACAGAGAACCAGAGACAGAGTCTGTCATACTGATCATAATCACCATCATCAACAAGAATATATTACGTGATACTTGAAATATGCACAGGCCTTTTTGTAGTTGCGTAAGTACCTGTCCCATTCATTTACTTTCTCCATAGATGCTGAGAAAATCCAGATAGAAGGAATTATTGGAACAAACCGGATATGAGATGAATCACAAACTTGGAACAATTTGTTCAGAAAAAAAAGACTGTGTACATTTCAAGTAACCGTATCAATTCCTTTTTCCTCATTTTTAACAATCATATTAAATACTACAATCATATAAAAGTGATGAGTGATTTGTAATGATTTTCTTCAGCTCATCATGTCTGATATCGTGGACCTTAAGGATCCAGGCTGCTAGCTAACTACTGGCATTCACTTTACTCTGGTGTGGATACCAATCATACAGAACTTTGGCCTAACGATTGCATGGCAACAGCAATGTGTTCCATAGATTGGTGGGAACGCACTATACATTCAGGCGATGGCACTCTCGTCATAGACACGCTGGGGGGCGTGGGGGAAACCATGTGTCACGACACCTCTTTCTGCCATTTCCCCAGACACTTTAAATGGAAGTGACCTGGTGTTGCCACACAGACCGACTGTATCTACAGTGGGTAGTGTCATATTTCACAAGTAATTCAGGAATAAAACAGGATTTCTTAATAAAGATGAAATCAGATTGACTGGTGGCTCCTAGTAGCTCATGGTCAGTTGAATCTGGGCTTGACTTGCTCTTATGTGATGTTGACTTTTTATCATCTTATCTTTTATCTGCTTTTTATTGTCTATTTATCTTAACTCTGTCTTAATCATTCTTACGTTTATTCTATTTCACTGTTATTTTGGTTTTCACCGTATGATCAATGTTTATAATTGTTTTATTGCCGTTTAAATTCATAATTTGAGTATTATTTTATTTTGTCTGTCAAAACACTTTGCAAACTCTGATTTTAAAGGTGCTATATAACATTCTTATCATCATCAAATGGGAAGAATAAAAGGGAAATTTGCATCCAGCACTTGACATTTCAGTTCTATAGATCCCCATTGGGAAGCTGACTGTTTTTACCTCCACCAAGGAGGTTAGGTTTTTGGCACCATTTGTTTGTGCATTTGTCTGTCTGTTTGTCTGTCTATGCATAGCATCTCATGCTATGCATCTTCATAGCAGACTGCAGGACAGGTCTGGTTTGCTTTTGTTTTTTTCTTGCCCCATCTCCACAGGGAGGTCAGAGGTCAACTCTCTACAGAGCAGCACCACTGCAGCTCGTGGGGATTCAGTGTCTTGCTCTAGGACCTTTTCAGCAGGGTGGATGCTTAGAAGTACAGAGCGGACGGACAGACCCTGTCTTTATTTTGTCACAGATGACACACACATGCACGGCAGCCAGTACACAGTACAGCACATGCATTTGGAGGCGCAGTAAAACGTGTCCTCCGCATTTATCCCATCCTGGCTCATCCTTCCTCCATGGTTCAGGCCAGGAGTGGTGGGCAGCTGCAGTGAAGCGCCCAACTTCAGACAACGATCTTCTTGCATGTTTTTATGCAGCCTCCATACAGAAAGCCCCTTTTCACGAGATAGCCCACCTGGGCACTTACGGTCAAGGGGGTTCGATCTACTCACGACCCAACAAGCAGCATCATTGGAATCCATACTGCTAAAATCATCAGAACACCAGCTGGTGGGGTGTTTGCCAGATTGTGGCTGAGGTGTGAATGACTTGAGTGATGCTGATCCTATATTTGTGTTCAAACCCACTCAAAGGGAATCAGCCCACCCAATACGATGAAGCATAGATTCTGTCTCACAGCTGTAATCTTTGCTGAGGAAGGAACAGAGAAAATATTCTGTGTGCCTTGGGAAACCATGCTTGGGAAACCATGCTCCCTGTTGAAACAAAAAACATTTGGCCATGTCCCCACCTCACTCCGCTCCTGACAGTATTTACGGCGTGTCTCTCCGTCACTGCTGGTTTCCAGAAAGCCCACCGGCCTCTAAAGAATGCCTTGGTGAAAACCGCGGGTAACAAAACACAACTTCCTCCAACCAGACCCAAACAGATTCTTGGGCATCTCCAGATTTCTGCTCCCGGCATGCCGATGTGGGAAAAACCACCGTGGCTTTTCCCAGAAACCCCGGCTCTCCAGGAGGTCCCTGTGCACCCGCAGGAAAGAGCCACAGCCATGAAACATAGTGAAGCTCAGTGGATAGAGCAAGGCACTAATGGCTGATTCATACCTTACTTTTATTTGATTTCATTTATTTATTTAGTTTATTTGCACAAATTATTAGTAGGGGGGGGGGGGGGTTGTGGCACGGGGAGAGGGCACAGTCCATTTGCGATCCTGACTGCCTGAGGAAAGAAACTATTCAGCATCCTGATGCTCCTGTACCTCTTCCCTGACGGCAGGAGGGAAAACAGTCCATGGGAAGGGTGGTGAGGGTCCCTTATGATGCTGGTGGCTCTGCGCGCGTAGCGCTGGTTGTAGATCTCCAGCAAGAAGGGGACGGGAGCGCCAATGATCTTAATGGCTGTCTTCACGCTCCTGTTGAGCTGATGTTTCTCCAGCGCCTTACAGCTGCCGAACCAAGAGGTGAGGCCATAGCTCAGGATGCTCTCGACTGTGCCCCTGTAGAAGATGGAGAGGTGAGGGGTGGGCAGACCTGCCTTTTTCAGACGCCGGAGGGGGTGAAGCCGCTGCTGGGCCTTCTTAACGATGGCCGAGATGTTGGTGGAGGAGGTTAGGTTGTCAGTCAGGTGAAAGCCTAGGAATTTGACGGTGTTCACTCTCTCCACTGCAGCGCCCCCCGATGGTCAGCGGCCCTCCTGAAGTCAATCACCATCTCTTGTTTTTTCCACGTTGAGGGAGAGATGGTGTGAACTGCACCATGTTGTTAATTGCTCCACCTCCTTCCTGTATGCAGACTCATCATCGTCACTGATCAGACCCACCACTGTCGTGTCGTCAGCCAACTTAATGATGTGATTGAGTGGAGTGGAGTGGAGCACACCCAAAAAGAGGTGCAGACTAACGAAAATTCAAATTCAAAGTAACACAAAGAAAGTCGCACACTCAAAATCTCCTCTGCTGTGTTTAATGTGTTTAATGTTTAATACACCAACATGTTTCGGCGAAAGTGCCTTCGTCAGGGTGCAGTGCAACATCAGTTGGTGTGACCCTTTTTATAGGGCACACCTTTTCAAATCAGTCGCAGGTGAGACAATTACAATAAGGGGGTAAAACATATACAAATTCAATTAGGTACAGATTTTCATTTTCAACAAATAAACTGAAATGAAATTCATTGAAAGCCAATGTTGATTTACAATATTTTTTTTTAAATGAGATAAGAGAGTTGAAGATCAAGAAATTTAAACGAGACCGGGAGGACAAGGACAATAACCGGGTCTATTTCCTGGTGTGACCCAGACCACAGAGGATTTGTATTATGTGAGAGAGTATTAAGTCGTTAACTAAGTATTATATGAGAAGGTGTGCCCTATAAAAAGGGTCACACCTACTGATGTTGCACTGCACCCTGACGAAGGCACTTTCAGGTGTTATGCCGAGTTTTGCACCCCCGCCACCCCACCTCACGGGAGCATATTGTAATGATTTACACAGCAACGTAACTGTTTAAAAATGATATAATTGTTTGGGTAGACGTGACCTCCCTGTTTTTAAGTTAAAACAGCCGCAAAATATGGTCGTGATGCAATTAAAAACGGGGAAGCATAACTCGTCACAACAACGGGCGCAAACGCAGATTAGAGGCGTGCCAAATCATTTATGCATGGTGCAAACGGGATTTGGGCGGTTATAACCATCAGAATTATTCACAGGTGTGGCCTGGCAATGCCTGGGCGTTACATCAATCAAACCAGATTCCCGTCTTGCACTCCCTGTACAGTTTGCGTGAGGCATGCTGTAATTCTCCCCATGCGTAATTTGGATAGGTGTAGGCCTACTGACTTTATATATTATCCCTATCTCATAACGACACCATCACATCATATATACCTGTTAAAAACATCTGTGTTTTGATGCAATTCGGGTAAACGGCAGAGACAAAAGAACAGATTGGAGGATTTACAGTGGACTCAATTAACGACTCGTGCCGAGGACAGAGATAGATGGAGAGAGCTTGCGACAGATCGGCTGTGGTGCCAACAACCCTCCGGGTTATGGGATAGCAGTAGGTGAACAAGCTATTGCAAGTAGGCTACAATGTACAGGTTTTCTCAATTAATTTACCATAACCCCTCCTTGTGATGTGATAAAAGTTTCTCAGTGAATTATAGTTCATTGCCTCACCGAATAATCTGCTGGTTACCCAATTTTAGCAGCAGAATTTGATGTCCAGGGGTGGCACGTCCGTGCGTAATGACGTTTCTGCGCTGCGCAGCCCGGAGATTATGGTGCGATCAAGCACAGCGAGTGTTTTAGCACCTAAGAGGTGGTTTTCAAAGCTCTTAGCGCAAAGTAATTGCGCGCTGCTGACGATAGGATAATGCCATCTATCCCCACATTTTAGCGCTGAAACGCCTGCTTTGGCATGCGGCACGCCTATGCCCAGTACAATTACAGGCATGCCCTCGTGCCCGCCCCAATTGCATTGCGCACGGCATTAAACGAGCGCAAATGCTAAATTACCACTTTTGCGAAAATATGGCCTTCCTTTCTTTATGTCACATAGTAAAATCAAGAGCAAATGAAAGGAAATGAGTGGATAAAAAGTTTGTGCAGGTATAGACCCCTTATACAGCTGTCAACATTGGAGCTGCGCGCGCATCGTGTAGGCAAAAAGCCGTGAGCCCAGCATTGACAGACACAGAGAACTGTGTAAAAGCCCCGCTGTCAGGACTGCTCTGTGCTCATCTGCGACACACAGTTAGATTTTAGTTTTAAAATGCAGTTCTCGGCTTACTACAACAGCTTATCGCCTAGTGATAAGCAATGTTATGCATTGAAATTAACGTTGGTTAATGGGATATGTCTTACAGACCCATACGCACTGGCGCTGTCAATTGGCCAAGCCTAGTGGCCAGCAATGCATATCGTGCATTCCTTTATAACTGGGGATAGCGTGGATAATTATTCTGTAACTTGCAAAGATATATTGTTATGTTGATAATGAACACGACTCAATAATGACATTATGTAACGTTACTTGGTCGTTAACTAACCGAGCGATGTGGCTGAGCAGCCTACAGCTACAGGCTGCAGGCAGGCAGCTTACCTGATTATGAAATGAGCACTACAAAGTCGGGCATTTTTAATGATGTCCTCGTTCCAATCAGTTCAACCCAATAATGACATTATTTAACGTTACTTGGTTGTTAACTAACCGAGCGATGTGGCTGTTACTAGCAGCCTACAGCTACAGCTTACCTCATATGAAATGAGCAAGCACTGCAAAGTCGGGCATTTTTAACGATTTCCTCTTTCGGCTTGCAACCAAAGACACCTACGGTTAGCATTAAAAGCAGTATGAGTTGACGGGATTCGGTAAAACTTTAGTCCTTGCTTTGTTGATAGTGTAACAGACTGTTCAGTGTTGTGTTGTGTTCTATTGCGTGTGTGCGAGGCTGTGTATGTTCCCTCGAGTTGCCGTAGAACAGGATATGTGGGGAGAAGCTTGTTATAACGTTACAGCCTAACTCTATCGTTTATTATTTTATTAACCAAGTGTGAATAGGCGGACCCGAATACTCTGCTACAATAGCTTTCCGATTCTGGCATCCCACTGTACAACACGAAGACATGTCTAGCTCGAATAGTTTTCCAGCCACTGGAAAACTACTTGCCAGGGCTGCGCTGAGTCTGTCTTTCTGCATCCGTCTTGCGCATCGACGCTGCGTGATGTCAGTGTGACGTAGTCGTATAAGGGGTCTATAGAGACAACAAACCTTAATGGGCTTATACAAGGTCTCTTACCTAAGAAATTAAACCAATATTAAGCATACATTGTTTTCAGAATTCACCAATTGATGGTTCTTTAAAGTCCCTGGAAACCAGAAATATTTTATTATTATTTAGCATTTTGAGTTCATCACATCACAGGAGCCTATGTTAGTAAGCCACCAGCCAAATTTGAACGATGATGAACGTCGCAAAGTATATAAATTTAGGTTTGACAGTCATGGCAAAAGTCATGACAATCAATTATTTTTTAGTGTATTTTCTCCCGCGGACTGTGTGGGCATGTCCCGTCTGCAGCAGGGAAATTTCCCTCTCTCTTTCTCTCTCTCTCGGCACAGTCTCCTCCGAGAGAGAAAGAGAGAGAGAGATGGTGTGTGTGTGTGTGTGTGTGTGTGTGTGTGTGTGTGTGTGTGTGTGTGTGTGTGTGTGTGTGTTCGCGCGTTGCTCCGCGCATAGCGTACTGACTGACGGTCATCTGTCTATCTGTCTGCACGCACGCACACACACACTGACACACACACAGCAGCACTGTGCACTCGCAGGCAGAGTAGAGATCTCTCCCTCTCAAGGTTCCTACACACCGCCGACGAGTAAGCGATAAACTCATACATAGATAAATAGATAGATAGATAGATAGATAGATAGATAGATAGATAGATAGATAGATGTTGGTTCTTAAAGGAGAATTTCGGTTTTTTACACCACGGTCCTCATTTCCAGTTTAGAATATGATGTTTTACTCACCGAAATAGTTTCGCGTCATTCGGATGCCCAGGGAAGATTTTGAGCTCCGAGTACACTCTTCAAACAGGCTAGAACCGCTAGAACGGGAGCCCACGGGGCATTCTGCACGGCAGTGCACGCGCTCTCTAAATGACACTTTTTCTGTCAGATCACGGTTCATTATGGTTGTAAATATAATTATTTAGGTAACAGCTAGAAGCTAGGCTAACAACAACACCGGAGTCAGCGTTGATCTGACCCGGATGGGGTTACAGTGCGTATCGTCCCCCTTCTGTGGTTTCTCTGAAGAAGTGGTTTCACAGAGGGGGGAGATGGGCACTGTAACCCCATCCGGGTCAGATCAACGCTGACTCCAGTGTTGTTGTTAGCCTAGCTTCTAGCTGTTACCTAAATAATTATATTTACAACCATAATGAACCGTGATCTGACAGAAAAAGTGTCATTTAGAGAGCGCGTGCACTGCCGTGCAGAATGCCCCGTGGGCTCCCGTTCTAGCGGTTCTAGCCTGTTTGAAGAGTGTACTCGGAGCTCAAAATCTTCCCTGGGCATCCGAATGACGCGAAACTATTTCGGTGAGTAAAACATCATATTCTAAACTGGAAATGAGGACCGTGGTGTAAAAAACCGAAATTCTCCTTTAAAAGAGCCTTTGTGTTGACGCAATGCGTAGTTAGCTAGCTGCAAAAAGGTGTGGGACCACTAGAACTCTGAAGAGAGATGGAGGCAGAATGTGCGGGACTGCGGGTTGCGCGTGTACAAAGGTTATATAGAGCTTATGACGTCATAAGATTTTGCATTTGGGCACCTCGCGCACCGCTCTCTTCAATGAGGAAGTGGACATCCAGACCTTGTAGAAAAGTGTTGATTTTAAGGCTTTGGGTTGAAAGTAATGTATAATAATTTCTGAGACACACAATTACTAACATAAGACCCTATAACATAGTTAGAACGTTTTTGTGGATTTTGGTTTCCAGGGACTTTAAAGCCCCAATCAGTAAGATTTTTGACATTTTTTACTGTAATATAAGAGCTTTTTAGTCTTAGGAAATGGTAGATTGACTTGTAATAGGGAGACTCTCGCCTTTATTTATCCCACACCGCCCTCCATTGGCCAGCCCTGGGACTAAGCAAGTTGTCTGCCACGTCCCGTGGCAATAAAAAAGAAAAAAGAAAAGGATGTGCGCATGCGCTGTACAGCGGAAGCGCTGTCTTCATGGAAACAAGGAAGTAACTCGATTCGGATTTGCTACGAAAATGATGTTTCACGGAACTATGGATTATTATTTCATCATGTGGTGAGTACCCGATGTCACAACATGTACATAGAGCTTTCTGGCGCTGTGTTTTGTTGACTTTGAACGGCGATATCGTTATCGATACTAATGCACGCAGAGGGCGCAGTTTCTCCAATAGCAAAACTTGGAAAACTTACTGAATGGGGCTTTAAGTCAAAGCAGTTCAAAGAACTAACTGACACCAACACCATAGCAATGAACAACAACTGCAACACTGCGGATCACAGAACTTGAATGGATAGAGTCCAAACATTAGCATGTTTACACAATAACGTCACTTGAAATGCGGCTCGTTAAGTGGTATTTTTTCCGCTATTTACAATTTGAATAATTACTATCTCCATCCATAATAAGGTCGTACCTTCATCAGTAACTGGGGGCTACGGTCTCACGTTATCAATCCAGCTCACGACGCTGTTATCATTTGGCACTCTGCAGCAGCCAGCAGCACAGTCTAGCTGCGGGGACCTACCCCCGCAGTAATGGCGGCCCCACTAGATGGCAGCCTACACAAATTGGCCGTGGGATTCGTGTATAGTATATAGTATAATAGGCCTATTCAGTGTGCGCACCGGGTGTAGTAGTAGTAATAATAATAATAATAATAATAATAATAATAATAATAATAATACATTTGTGTAATTTCGTTTTCTAAACAAATCTTATTTTTTTGTTTTTATAATGCATTTGCACTGAAAGGATTTGTTTAACTAATATTTGTGAACTTTCATTTTCATTTTTTTTTTTTAACAGTTATTGTTCATATTGTGCTTAATTTATTAATTAAAAGCGTTATTGATAATTAAGTTAAGTTAAATGAACATGACGAGGCATAGGCTGCCTCGTCATGTTCATTCAGGGATACTATGATGACAGTGGTTTGGGGCCCCCACTCTAAGATGTTGCATAGGGCCCCAAAAGGCCCAGAAGCGGCCCTGCACTCCCTCTCTCTCACCCCGTATGACAGGCTGACAGGCAGACGAGGCAGGGATGCAAAGCATTCCTCAGCACATATACGTGGTGGTAAAACGTTTTTGAAGGATGTCCTGGTCGAAGCAAGGTTAGCGACAGCGTTATTAGTCGGGGCTTGGACCCATGCAGCCAGACTTCCATCTGCTTTTGACATCTTCACGGTGCGTCTTGCAGCCGCTGTGATTGTGTGCGAGCAGCCACCTGTCCGAGTCAGTACTCGTTAAACACACCGCACGTGCCGCATGCATCATGTAGGTTCCGACTGGTAATTAGTAACATCGTTCCGATTGTAACAGCAATAAAATGTCACATATATGTCACTCACAACAAGTATTAAAACATATTTATTTGGTGTATATTTTGCTGTTTGCTGCTGTACATATTTTGTTGCATGTTAAAACGTGGTTGCCCCTGGGGCAACCAAAGGCCAAGAAATGGTTGGCCTATCTTTTTTTGGT
>NC_139623.1:115678728-115701228 GCF_964638095.1 Poromitra crassiceps
GATAATAACAACGATTATTCGAAAATTCGAAATTCGATGCCCATCCCTAGTATGGATGTCAGGGTGACCTAGTGGTTAACAGACTGTATATATACAGACAGTATGGATGTCAGGGTGACCTAGTGGTTAACAGACTGTATATATACAGACAGTATGGATGTCAGGGTGACCTAGTGGTTAACAGACTGTATATATACAGACAGTATGGATGTCAGGGTGGCCTAGTGGTTAACAGACTGTATATATACAGACAGTATGGATGTCAGGGTGACCTAGTGGTCAACAGACTGTATATATACAGACAGTATGGATGTCAGGGTGACCTAGTGGTTAACAGACTGTATATATACAGACAGTATGGATGTCAGGGTGGCCTAGTGGTTAACAGACTGTATATATACAGACAGTATGGATGTCAGGGTGACCTAGTGGTTAACAGACTGTATATATACAGACAGTATGGATGTCAGGGTGGCCTAGTGGTTAACAGACTGTATATATACAGACAGTATGGATGTCAGGGTGACCTAGTGGTTAACAGACTGTATATATACAGACAGTATGGATGTCAGGGTGGCCTAGTGGTTAACAGACTGTATATATACAGACAGTATGGATGTCAGGGTGACCTAGTGGTCAACAGACTGTATATATACAGACAGTATGGATGTCAGGGTGGCCTAGTGGTTAACAGACTGTATATATACAGACAGTATGGATGTCAGGGTGGCCTAGTGGTCAACAGACTGTATATATACAGACAGTATGGATGTCAGGGTGGCCTAGTGGTTAACAGACTGTATATATACAGACAGTATGGATGTCAGGGTGGCCTAGTGGTCAACAGACTGTATATATACAGACAGTATGGATGTCAGGGTGACCTAGTGGTTAACAGACTGTATATATACAGACAGTATGGATGTCAGGGTGGCCTAGTGGTCAACAGACTGTATATATACAGACAGTATGGATGTCAGGGTGGCCTAGTGGTTAACAGACTGTATATATACAGACAGTATGGATGTCAGGGTGACCTAGTGGTCAACAGACTGTATATATACAGACAGTATGGATGTCAGGGTGGCCTAGTGGTCAACATACTGTATTATAGTATATAAGTACTTACTTACTTTTAAAAATAGACTAAAGACTTTTATGTTTAGCGTCGCTTTTAACTGCTGACAGCTACTATGCAAACCCAATGAGTCCTCTATAAGTTTTAGCTCTTTCTGCAACTGCCGCGCCTGTTGCTTATTGCACTTTTTATACTCTTTTTTTTTAAGTTTTGTTGTGATGCTTTTAAATGTCCATTTTATTTCTTCTTTTCGTTTATTTTCCTGTGTGCTTAATGAAGTTGCTTAATGCACTTTTTATACTCTTTTTTTTAAGTTTTGTTGTGATGCTTTTAAATGTCCGTTTTACTCTCTTCTTTTCTTTTCTTTTCCTGTCAACCATTTTATGTGAAGCACTTTGAATTGCCTCTGTGTATGAAATGTGCTATACAAATAAACTTGACTTGACTTGTACAGTATACAGACAGTATGGATATATGGATGGATATATATTTACAGTAATCATTCCCAAAAGCTGAGAGATAAAACTTAGTTCATATTTATTGAACTATGCCTGGTCAGACTGTAAAACGTGCAAAAGCAATTCCCAAGCAGATTTCCTAGTGCATCAGTTTCTTACATCCTCATGGAGGTTGTAAGAAACTGATGCATGATGATTAGACAATCTTGATGAAATATTAATCCTAAATGCACATAATTGGTCTTTTTGGAAGGAAAAGACTAAGAGGTAGTTGGCACTACTTTCCAAACATGGCCACCAACCTCTTTTCTAGGGGTGTGCCACCTTAGGCACCTCACGATTCGGTTCGATTACGATTCAGGGTGCTACGATTCGATGATTAATCGATTATTACGATTATTACGATTAATCACGATTTTCGATGCATCTTTTTCCCCATACAGGATTTCTTTGTCAGTATCTTTTTCCCCATACAGGATTTCTTTGTCAGTATCCATTAATTAAAGTAAACAAACAAATTTACCTCCATTATCTTTTATTTAGATCAATCAGACCAAACAATACATCCAAAACATTTCCCACAACAAAAAGCTGCTCTTATTCACAACAAATTACAGGTGAGATTATTTTAAATAAAGTGCCTTTAGAAATAAGACTTCTTTTCTTTTAACCAAAATTCTCTGCTGTTTTCACAGATTTAGGATTAATATAAAAAACAAATAGCTTATTCTGCTGTTTTCACAGATTTCTGTACTGGCAGGATTAATACAAAAATAGCTTATTCTGTTTATTTTATTCAGTAATAGAAAATAAAACTTTTAACCAAAATCCTCTGCTTTTTTCACAGATTTCGGTAGTAGCATGTTTGTTTAATACAAAACAAATAGCTTATTCATAAATAATAAATAAAGACTTCCAAACAAAATCCTTTACAAATGACCAGTGAGCAGCATAGCATCCCACAACAAGCAAACGTTTGGCTGCTACTTTTAGCAACAGCTCAGCTGTATTTGCACCCGTGTGGCTCTCAGTCATCACTCTTGTCTGGAGGACATAACTCACCAGCTCCCAGTCGTTGTCACTTGTGAAGTGTGCCGTTACCGTGACATGCGATTGAGTTGCGACTGAAGTCCATGCATCACATGTTATAGCCACCCTGCATGCTTTCTTCAGGGATTCCAGTACTTCGGTTTTGGACGTAAATCCTTAGCTATGAAGGTAGCAATGGAGGTTGAGATTCTTTTCGCCCTGTCAGAGCCGCGGGGAAGTTTTCTGAACCCGTCCTCAATTCTTCGCTGGTTAGCAGTAGCAACAACCAGCGTCTTCTCCTCCTCCCACCCGGGATGGAAACGCGTGAGGTGCTGCCTCATGTTCGTGGTGTTGCCACTGTACTTGATTCGTGTTTTACATGTCTTACACACGGAGTAGCTTCTGTCAATCGTCGTTCTGCCTTCATGTTCATAAAACCCGAATTGCCTCCACACGGTGGATTTTAACCCAGATGGGTGAATCTGACGCTCAGTCAGAGCAGCTAGCGCGTTAGCTGCCGCCGCCATTTTCTCTGTATACAGTCGGTCTTATGAGTCCGTCCCTTAAAACTGTCCGGCCGGCTTTTTTCGTTCCCGGGCGCTACGGCTCTGTTTCTGTGGTCAGGAAAAGTAATCGATAATCGAACATTTTGCTTCGATTTGAATCTTATGTGTCTCATCGCGATGCATCTAAGAAACGATTTTTCGGCACACCCCTACTCTTTTCCTTCCAAAAAGACAGATTATGTGCATTTTGGATTAACATTTCATCGTGTGGTGAGTACCCAAAGCACAACATGTATTTTGGCGCCGTGGCCCGTGAGATGTGTTTTTTGGCAGATTTTTAACAGCTGTACCATTAGCCTCCATTCTATGGTGATAATTACTAACTTCACGACTGTAGCTCACTGTAAACTGAGCAGACAGTGCCGGTAAGGCATCTTGGTTATGTGGGGGGGATGTGGCAAATAAGATAAACTTCCAAAAAAGTGGAGTATCCCTTTAAGGCTGACGTCTGTGTTCAATGCCACTCTGACCTAAGCCCTTTTCCCACATGCGCTTTGTACCGCAAAATGACCGGAACGTGGTCTAATGCCTGCATGTGAGAAAGGCGCCGTGCCGGTATAAGCGCGACCCCGTCGTCGCGGCCATTTCACCAGTTTTCAGCCAGTCAGAAGAACGGTATGCCGCGATAGGCAGACAGGTGAGAAAGGGGTCCAGTCATTTTCCGCGACACCGGTCCTTCTCTCTTCATGGGCGAGTACACACTTGCTTAACGTTCACTTCCAGCTTGCGTCATCTAATCATTCGCGCACATCAAAGCAAACTACTTCCATTTCGTCGCTGTGCAATGAAAGCCACTTATCTCCAAATCGCCAACTTTTCAGGAAATGAAAAAAAACCTGTGCTCTTAAAATACTGAATACCACGTTGTCATATTTGACACATGTCTTCATTGTAGACAGTTTATCGCTGAATGTGTCATTACATTATTAATATCTTACCTGAATAAGCTCAAATGCTGTTACAGGATTATCACACAGTGTCTGGGGCACTTTCTGCTGGCCAGACAGCAGCGTGTGGGAGCCTGCGCCTGCCTTTTAGAGCGCGAGCACGAGCCGCTGTGCTCCAGGCAGCGGGGACGCGCGGGCGGAGCTCTTCACTCTGCCAAGCCGGGGAGAGTGGCTCTGTCATGGGTTGAGCAGTCCCGGAGTAACGTGACATTATTCTTGTCAGAAACAACTTCGATTTGCATACTTTAAATGAGTTTGCAGCCCAAGGACAACCCGAAAACACCTTATTGATCTAAACCCGACCCCCCAAATAACCTCCCCCCGCCCCCCAACATACAGGAAATTTCGCTCCTAGATTCTCACATGCCAGCGCTGAGGTGTGAAGGGAAATTCCGGGAAATGTCCGATATTGACTTACAGGTAATTTTCAGGTACGCATGTGGGAAAACGGCTCTACAGTAACACACTGCAGGTCAGAGGGATGGAGAGGTGGAGAGACAGAGGGGTGGGAGAGACAGAGGGGTGGAGAGACCGAGGGGTGGAGAGACAGAGGGGTGGAGAGACAGAGGGGTGAAGAGACAGAGCCGTGGAGAGACAGAGGGGTGGAGAGACAGAGGGGTGAAGAGACAGAGGGATGAAGAGACAGAGGGATGGAGAGACAAAGGGGTGGAGAGACAGAGCCGTGGAGAGACAGAGGGGTGAAGAGACAGAGCCGTGGAGAGACAGAGGGGTGAAGAGACAGAGGGGTGAAGAGACAGAGGGGTGGAGAGACAGAGGGGTGAAGAGACAGAGGGGTGAAGAGACAGAGCCGTGGAGAGACAGAGGGGTGAAGAGACAGAGCCGTGGAGAGACAGAGGGGTGAAGAGACAGAGGGATGAAGAGACAGAGGGGTGAAGAGACAGAGGGGTGAAGAGACAGAGGGGTGAAGAGACAGAGGGGTGAAGAGACAGAGGGGTGAAGAGACAGAGGGATGGAGAGACAAAGGGGTGGAGAGACAGAGGGGTGGAGAGACAAAGGGGTGGAGAGACAGAGGGGTGAAGAGACAGAGGGGTGAAGAGACAGAGGGATGGAGAGACAAAGGGGTGGAGAGACAGAGGGGTGGAGAGACAAAGGGGTGGAGAGACAGAGGGGTGGAGAGACAAAGGGGTGGAGAGACAGAGGGGTGAAGAGACAGAGGGGTGAAGAGACAGAGGGATGGAGAGACAAAGGGGTGGAGAGACAGAGGGGTGAAGAGACAGAGGGGTGAAGAGACAGAGGGGTGAAGAGACAGAGGGATGGAGAGACAAAGGGGTGGAGAGACAGAGGGGTGGAGAGACAAAGGGGTGGAGAGACAGAGGGGTGAAGAGACAGAGGGGTGAAGAGACAGAGGGATGGAGAGACAAAGGGGTGGAGAGACAGAGGGGTGAAGAGACAAAGGGGTGGAGAGACAGAGGGGTGAAGAGACAGAGGGGTGGAGAGACAGAGGGATGGAGAGACAAAGGGGTGGAGAGACAGAGGGGTGGAGAGACAAAGGGGTGGAGAGACAGAGGGATGGAGAGACAAAGGGGTGGAGAGACAGAGGGGTGAAGAGACAGAGGGGTGGAGAGACAGAGGGATGGAGAGACAAAGGGGTGGAGAGACAGAGGGGTGGAGAGACAGAGGGATGGAGAGACAAAGGGGTGAAGAGACAGAGGGGTGAAGAGACAGAGGGGTGAAGAGACAGAGGGGTGAAGAGACAGAGGGATGGAGAGACAAAGGGGTGGAGAGACAGAGGGATGGAGAGACAAAGGGGTGGAGAGACAGAGGGGTGAAGAGACAGAGGGATGGAGAGACAAAGGGGTGGAGAGACAGAGGGGTGAAGAGACAGAGCCGTGGAGAGACAGAGGGGTGGACAGACAGAGGGATGAAGAGACAGAGGGGTGAAGAGACAGAGCCGTGGAGAGACAGAGGTGTGGACAGACAGAGGGATGGAGAGGCAGAGGGGTGAAGAGACAGAGCCGTGGAGACAGAGGGGTGGACAGACAGAGGGATGGAGAGGCAGAGGGGTGAAGAGACAGAGCCGTGGACAGACAGAGGGGTGGACAGACAGAGGGGTGGAGAGACAGAGGGGTGGACAGACAGAGGGATGGAGAGGCAGAGGGGTGAAGAGACAGAACCGTGGAGAGACAGAGGGGTGGAGAGACAGAGGGGTGGACAGACAGAGGGATGAAGAGACAGAGGGGTGGACAGACAGAGGGATGGAGAGGCAGAGGGGTGAAGAGACAGAGCCGTGGAGAGACAGAGGGGTGGACAGACAGAGGGATGGAGAGGCAGAGGGGTGGACAGACAGAGGGGTGAAGAGACAGAGGGGTGGACAGACAGAGGGGTGGAGTGACAGAACGATGAACAGACAGAGGGGTGGAGAGACAGAGGGGTGGAGTGACAGAGGGATGGAGAGACAGAGCGATGAACAGACAGAGGGGTGGAGTGACAGAGGGATGGAGAGACAGAGCGATGAACAGACAGAGGGGTGGACAGACAGAGAATGGAGGGATGGAGAGAGGGATGAAGGGGTGGAGGAGAGAGGGATTGATCGTGGTGTTGGAGCACAGATGTGACTGTGCTCACTTGATTTATCTGGAGTGTTATTCTGCTCAGATTGTTAGCATTCCTCATTCATTCCAGTTAAAGTTGCTCACACAATACTGCAGGAGAAAAGTAACAATACACTCTCTTCTTGTTCTTATTTAGTGCTTATTGGCGGTTGACAAACCAGCTTAGAGTAAGTAAAGTAAGTAAGCTGGACTGGAGTCGCTACATTCATGGGCTCATTACGTTCCACTCAGGAGCGGCTGCTGAGTCAACTGTGACACCTAGTGGTAAAATTCGGTATACCGGTCCAGTTTAGGGTTGGGCATAATATCATACCAGTTTGAAAATGTTTGCACCGGCCCAACTCTATGTCACCTTTTTTAGAAAGGTAGATGACTCATTTTGGAGAAAACTACAAATACAACAAAGTAAAGTTCAGGCAGACTCAGTTCAGGTTTGCGTGTCAACTTACGAGACGAACTTGCCGAGCTCCACCTGGATGATGGGGTCTCTGAGCTGGACCTCCAGCAGCTGGGCTTCAGCCTGGCTCTGGCCCCCCTCCCCGGGCTTATTGCCCTGGGGGGAGAAGACCCGCAGCATGCCCATGTAGCTGCCCACCACCACCTTGTCTGCACGCACGCACACGCACACACACGCACACACACACACACACACACAGTGTGTGTGTAACAGAACAGAACAGAACAGTAGTTATGTTAGATCATCACTAGTCTCTGCTCCCAGATAATTGGAGAGCTCCGCCTACCAATCGTCAGGGAACTTCTTGTCAAAAATAGTAGTTTGTACAGCGGCGAGGACGGCCGCTAACAAACCTACAACTACATAATTCGCTTATGGCAGAATTAAAATGGCCGCCACAAGGCACTTTTGCGATGGCTCAATTTCTGAAAATGTTCAGGGCCCCAAACTATAAGCCTAGCAAGTTTCATGCTTTAACAAAAAAGGGAACATAATTTTCACATACATCTTGACTAATACACAGAAATCAGGGTTTTGTCATTTATATGGGAGTAGGTTTGTTTACAGAGTGATAACTATCAATAAGCTACCAGATTGGCAGGGTTATCATAACAAAATATAAACGCGAGACATGTAGGAAGACAAAAATACAAAAATTGTGCGGTCCCCTTGGTTTGTACCGATTTGTGGAAATTTCAGCATTGGCCCATGGACTATCTCTGCTCCAAGTCAATTGGAGAGCTCCACCTACCAATTGTCAGGGAGCTTCTTGTCAAAAATAGTAGTTTACACACACACACCATGTCCTGTGCCGCTGTTGTCCACGTCTCCGACACACAGGCATCCCTGGTCAAACTCCTCCCCCTCGCCGAGCACCGCCGACCACCAATCACGCGCCTTGAATAGAGACATCCTGCCTCTGATTGGACAAAGAGAGAGACAGAGATCAGTTATTTGATCCTGTTCATTCATGTTGGCTATCGCTGCTCATGCTAACTCTATCGCTGCTCATGCTAACTACCCAGCTCTTTTTCTGCTGCTTATTTAAACGTAAAACACATCACTTCCTGTGCTACCAGACACTGGCTGTTCAGAACAGAGGAGAAGATTTATGAACAGAACTGCATATTGTTGGAATCACTGTTGATGGTTCTTTAAAGTCCCTGGAAACCAGAAATATTGTATTATTATTTAGCATTTTGAGTTCATCACATCACAGGAACCTATGTTAATAAGCCACCAGCCAAATTTGAACGATGATGAACGTCGCAAAGTATATAAATTTAGGTTTGACAGTCATGGCAAAAGTAATGAGAATCAATTAGATTTTAGAGTGTATTTTCTCCCGCGGACTGTGTGGGCGTGTCCCGTCTGCAGCAGAGGAGACCTGCTGGAGGAGACGAACGGAGAGAGAGAGAGAGAGAGAGAAGGAGAGAGAGAGAGAAGGAAAGAGAGATGGAGTGTGTGTGTGTGTGTGTGTGTGTTCGCGCGTTGCTCGACGCATAGCACAGACAGAGAGGGTTTACAGAGAGGAAGAGATCTCTGCGCTGCGAGTGCACAGCGCTACTGTGTGTGTGCGCGCGTGCGTGCATGCGTGTGTGTGATTCGATTAAATCTTATGACGTGATAAGATCATGCATTTTAGCACCGCGCGCACCGCTCTCTTCGATGAGGAAATGGAAATCCAGACCTTGTAGAAAAGTGGCGATTTTAAGGCTTTGGGTTGAAAGTAATGGCTCATACTTTGTGAGCCACACAATTACTCACATAAGACCCTAAATAACATAGTTAGAACGTTTTTGTGGATTTTGGTTTCCAGGGACTTTAAGAATGCCGCGGCCCACTTTGAAATCTGAAAATCTTGCTCCCGAAAATCTTCCGTAGAACTTGGGCATAAGGGAAATTAATAATCCATCCACATACAAAAAGTTTTCGGCAAAATACCCAAAAGCAGATTGCCAACATTTTCTCCCCCTTACTCATCAGAAATATTTGCATGCCATGCATGTAGGGATGCCACGGTGTGGACATTTTCCCACCGGGTAATAAACACGTGGCAACACCGGTGTTACCGGTGACACCGTAAAAATAAATATAAACAATAGGATTGTTAGTTCCTACTAGTGCATGTTGTTCCCGGGAACAATAACAGTGAGACACCAGTCGGATATCCTCAGCAGCTAGACTAGAGCGAACTTTACGTTATATGTATGTTGATAATAAAAGTTTTAAAGTAAGCAAGAGTCTATGCTTTAACCGTCCATTCTGTAGTGTCATAGAGACAACATGCTGCTGCTGTGTAACGTACTAACGTTAGTTTGGACGCTCACAGTCACAACACTGGCTGCCTCACAAATCATGGCTGCATCTGACTCGAGACAACTTTTCAGACGCCCGTGGAGTTGCTCAAAAGAAACTAACATTAGCGACACATCTGGAGACTTTTTCTGACATGGGATTAACAATAGAGCCCGACCGATATATCGGTCCACTGATATTATCGGCCGATATTGGCTTCTAACCGATATATCTGTATCGGCCGATATGTTGGCCAATTTGCAGATATTTTTTTTAGTTTGTATTTTTTTAGTTTTTAACACCATGACGAGATATCTCGTCTTACATAATCCGACCGTTGAGTGCCAAAGACGAGATATCTCGTCTTACATAAACATTTTTTTTTTTTGACGGTGGGACATCAATCAACCCCTTTTACGTCTTCTATATCAATATTGGAGGAAGAGAATGTGTATAATCTATTTTACCGACCACTAAGTGGCGACAGTTCTCTCCAGACAGAAAGAAAGCCACAGCCACGAGTCCGCTGGAGAAAGCCAGTCTAATTCTCAAGGAAATAGCTGGGCGAAAACTCTTTCGATTTCACACACACACACACACACACACACACACACACATGCGCGCGCGCACACACATGCGCGCGCGCGCGCACACACACACACTCGAGTACCTTTGCGCATAAATAAGACCAGAATCGCAAAAGCTTCTTCAAAGCTCTCAGCCGACACCTCAAGAAACGAACGAGCCAGTTTTACAGTCCAGACTGGCTGCCCGAGAGCGGCCGCGGAGCCTCCTCCCTCCGCAGCACAGACGGAGGGAGGAGTTTGGAGACACACACACACTCTCTCTCTCTCTCTCTCTGGGCCTTGAGGCCTTGAGGACCCTGGGCGGGTCCTCAAGGCCTGCGCCCACCAGCTGGCAGCCGTGTACACAGACATCTTCAACCAGTCCCTCTCCCTCCGACGAGTTCCCTCCTGCTTCAAGGCAGCAACAATCATCCCCATTCCCAAACAGCAAAAAGTGACCAGCCTCAATGACTGGCGCCCTATAGCCCTCACACCAATAGCCAGCAAGTGCCTTGAAAAGCTGGTCATATCAAAGATCCGTCCCACACTCCCCCCGGACCACGACCCGCTGCAGTTTGCATACCGCCCCAACAGGAGCACAGCGGATGCAGTGGCACACGTGCTCCACACCGCCCTGTCCCACCTGGAGGGGAAGGACACCTATGTGAGAATGCTGTTCGTGGACTACAGCTCAGCATTCAACACCATAGTACCCTCCAGGCTGGTAAGCAAACTCAGGGACCTGGGACTAAACACAGCGATGTGCGACTGGATCCTGGACTTCCTGACAGACCGCCGCCAGGTGGTGAGGGTGGGCAACCTCACCTCCTCCCCGCTGACCATCAGCATAGGAGCACCCCAGGGGTGCGTCTCCAGCCCCTTCTGGTACGACCTCTACACCCACGACTGCGTGGCGACTCAAACTTCAAACACCATCGTGAAGTTTGCAGACGACACAGCAGTCGTGGGGCTGATCTCGGGGGGCGACGAGACGGCCTACAGAGAGGAGGTGAGGGTCCTGGAACAATGGTGCCAGGACAACCACCTCTCTCTGAACGTCTCCAAGACCAAGGAGATCATTGTGGACTACAGGAGAGGGGGGGGCACACACCCCCCAATCACCATCAACGGCACAGTGGTGGAAAGGGTGGACAGCTTCAAGTACCTGGGAGTCAACATCCACCAGGACCTGACCTGGGCCGGCCACACCGCCACTGTTGTCAAAAAGGCCCAACAGCGAATACACGGACTCAGGCGCCTGAAGAAGTTTGGGCTAAGGAAAGAAATCCTCAGGGACTTCTACAGAGGCACCATTGAAAGCCTGCTGACTGGCTGCTTCACCGCCTGGTACGGGAACTGTACCACCATGGACCGCAGGGCGCTACGGAGGGTGAGGCGCGCGGCCCAGCACGTAACAGGAGACGAGTTGCCAGAACTGCACGAACTGTATAACCAGCGGTGCCTCAGGAGGTCCCTGAAGATCATCAAAGACACAAACCATCCCCACAACAGCCTGTTCTCCCTGCTACCCTCAGGGAGGAGATACAGGGTTCCAAAAGCACGCACAAATCGCTTGAGGAACAGTTTCTTCCCGCAGGCCACGAGACTCCTTAACATACACAAATAGTGTAGTAGTCGTACCGTACCGTACTGCAGCTGCTACCATTATGTATGCCTAATGTTTAATTGTATGTCTAACAAGGTACATGCTATTTGCACCTGTATGTCAATTACGTCGAATTTAAAATGTCTGAACACGTCTAACGTATGCACAATGCCTAATGTTTAATTGTATGTTTAATAAGGTACATGCTACTTGCACTGTAATGTATGTCAAATACGTCGAATTAAAATGTCCAAACACGTCTAACGTATGCACATGACGTGCACCTATGTGCAATGAATATGCCACTGACTTGTCTTATCGCTATTCTGCCGCATTGCCTATTGCTGCTTAGTATTGCTTATTGATGCCTATTTCTTATTGCCTATTGCTCATTGCTTGTTGCCTATTTGTACTATGTCGTAAACGGAGTCCACAGCACAATAATTTCACACGTGATACTTGTACCATGGAGTGACAATAAAAATCTTGAATCTTGAATCTTGAATCTTGAATCTCTCTAGTCCCGAGAGAGAGAGAGAGGAGAGAGAGAGAGAGAGAGAGAGAGAGGAGAGAGAGAGAGAGAGAGAGAGAGAGAGAGAGAGAGAGAGCACACAGAGTGGGAGACAGACACGCTGTGGGGGCAAAGAACGGACAGAGATCTCTTCCTCTCAGAGCCGCGGAGCAACGCGCGAACACACACACACACACAATACAGTATACAGACTTGCCCAAGGGCACCCATAATCACAGGCACGTGAGGTGGTTCTAAAAATCCATTTATCTCTAAACTCTCTGAAAATCTCTGAAACCATGCTGTACTCAACGGCTAATATCTACATAACTACTAACTCTGCAAACTAACTCTTTTAGACAGAGAAAGCACACATTCTATTAGTTCTTTTTAGATGATTGGTGTTCACGAAGTCTTAACAGAAAAGAATCCTCGGCTCTTGTAAAATGAGCCAGAATCCTCAAAAAAAAACCTGGCACAACTTACCTACAGGATTGAAAAAACGGCTGGCACTCAATGTGTTAAGACAACATGTTGTGTATATTTGAACTTTCTTCTTAACTCAAGTTATTTTTATACTTTTTCTATTTGTGTTTTTATATTTCTAGTTATTTATAATGATGAAATTCCCAGTGAAGCTTACAGTTTCATTGCAGTGATGTCATTTTGGACAATAAAGTTTATTGATAAGCCGTAAAATATCCTGCATACATTACATATCTCAAGTCATGTCAAGTCATATCTTTGTCAAGTGTTTGATATTTGAGGGATCATTGCAAAAAAAAACTAATATAATGTGTATATATAATATAAGAATATCGGCCGATATATCGATATCGGATTTTTTTTACTCCCTAATATCGGTATCGGCATCAGCCTCAAAAATCCAGTATCGGTTGGGCTCTAACAATACCAGCAAGCAGCAGTAAGCAGGCAATGACTGAATGCTGGTAAGTAAGTCCTCCCTCCCGCTAGCAATGATGCTAAGTTAGCATCGACTTTTCGCTGTGGAAAAAAGGCACATTTCCAGAGATGGCCCGCAGTGACAACAGAATGCACATGCAGGCTTAGCTAAGGGTCTTACCTACATGTGAATGAGGAGGGCATAATTTGTGTTCATAAGATGCATAGCGTCGTTAACTAACGTTAGATGCTGGTCTAACCAGAACAGTGGAGCCACACTGCAGCCCAGAGGGAGCGCTTGTAATTGACCCCGGCGCACCCTGAAACTGCTGAGTTTTCCTTTCACTTCTTCCTCCATAAAAACAAACGGTGTTACCGGTGGACATGTTATGTAATCGGTGTATGCCCCACTACCGTGTAACACCGGTAACACTGACTACCGCGGCAAGCCTACATGCATAACACGTTGAGACAAAATGCGATGAGCAACAACAGAAGAAATCAATCCACAAGCTATTAATTCGAGGCTGTGAAAAATGCTACCTTATCTGTAACGGGGAGACTCGTGGGTACCGATTGAACCAATTTTCTTTCAGATAAATTGAGCTGAGAGGTCAAGGGACCCCTTTGAAATAGTTTTCCCTCGCCAAAATGTAACCTACGGTTGGAGCCTTATTTACCACCTTCCCGACAAGCTGGCGCTTGGTTGGTACCAATGGATGCCTTAGGACCTAAGGCAGGTCTTAGGTCTTCCAGTTTATTCTGATAACAGGATCTCCACTGTAACATTAAAAATGACCCTGCTACAGCCATTTGATTGCCCATTGTAGGAGCCTAATCGGTGAAGTTTTAGATTTGTGTTTGTTTTGATGACGATACTAAGTGATGATATCATTAACAGTAGGGTTGGCATGATGGCATCGACCATCATGATTGGCCGACCCCCCATCGACCTCTGAGCCGTCTACATCGGATCATCATGATTATCTGTTCGAAATAAATTTGAGACGTTTTAATAATAAAAAATACCAAGTCCACTCACCGTGACGCGTGGGGGACACGCCGGCGGCATTAAACGAGCGCACCCAGTTCAGACTCAGAGAAGCCTCCCCTCCCCCTCCTCTGCTTTAGTGCTTCTCTGCACTGGGAGCGCTTGTTTAATGTCGCCTGGGCGTCCCCCGCGCATGAGAAGTCAGTTATTTTGTTGCGAAAACTTTTAAGACAAAGAAGAAACTTCACGTTCTTTCCTGTTTTCAACCCAAAGTGAGTACAAGTCTTCGACTGTGAATTTAACTCGCCTGTTTCCAAAGTGAAAGTTGAAGTCGCTCACAGCAGCAGCCTCAACGCTAGATGCATCAGTCTGAATGACAAAACGTTAACGTTACAGGTCCTCACCAACAACGTGTGTGTGTTGAATTTAACTAGCTGGCAGTAAACTGACTGAATTACTGGCTGATATAACGTTAGATTCGCGTGGGCTTTTGAACCTAATGAGAGCGATTTGACGAGAGGAGAGTTGAGAGAGAAACACAGCTGCTGCTGCTGAGGCTACAATCTAACGTTATATCAGCCAGTAATTCAGTCAGTTTACTGCCAGCTAGTTAAATTCAACACACACATGTTGTTGGTGAGGACCTGTAACGTTAACGTTTTGTTATTTGCGCCGTTCAAATTGTTGGTAGTGAGAGTGAGTGAGTGAGTGAGTCATTCAGTCACCTGGCTCTGTGCTGTTAGCACAGAGGCTTTAGTAGCCTATCGAAGGCCGCTGGTCTCCGTGAAGAGCTCAGCTGTCCAGTTGTAATGAACGCATTGCAATGAATGGCATTACCGCACCGCAGCGACTGAATAAATTATGAATTATTCCCCCCACCCCCGCCAATGACGATGCCATCGTGGATCACGATGGTTCACTGTGGAATAATCACGATGGATAATTTCCTGACATCGCACAACCCTAATTCACAGTGTAATGAAAATTGCACTGTTGCGAAAGCTGGGAGTTATGACACCATCTGTGATGTCACTCTTGCGGTACCCGCCATGGTATAAGGTCAGTGTTTCCCATACATAAAGGAATTTGTGGCGGGCCGCCACAATAATATTTGGACCGCCACAATAAGATGTTGACCAAAAAAAAAAAAAAAAAAAAAAAAAAAATTTTTTTACAGTGCACCTGAACGCAACATGCAAGATATCCGCTGAATAAGTGTCCAATAAATGTTCATGTCATTCTGGCCAATACTTCTGTTATAGCATTTCAGTCTGGAATATGGAATATCTTTCAATAATCTATGATTTAGCTGCTAAATTGTCAAATACCGCCATCTGCTCGCTACCCAGGCACTTATGTATGTACTTAACCCAACTAACTTAACCTAACTAACTATCCGCTGTGCACAACACTGTCAGCCTAATCTCCGGCTGACACCCCAAAAACCTACAATCCGCTACAGAAAAATGTATATTGTTTGTTTATTAACTGGCCCCTCGCCTTCTATCATTTCACGAAAGTGGCAAAGCAAGTTGAGTATCCCTGACCTATAGGGAGAAATTTAGTTTGTCATTGTAAACCCACAGCACAGTAATGATGACATGTTCTTCATAGATCTACCCTTTTAATTTTGCTCTTAAGCTTTCTCAAAGTACACCAAATTCATGCATTTTACTTTAAAATGTTTAAAAAAATCTTGCGGGGGGGCATGCCCCCGCACCCCCCTAGGGGGGTTGCGGTCCCCCACCACAAATTCTCAAAATCCTGTGGGAAACACTGAAGGTGTTTAGTTTAGATTCTTACTCGACAAGCATGTCAGGCTAGAAGACCGTTTTTGATCGTACTTCAGAACATTCTTCAGGAAGCTTTAAGAAGAGTGTTTGAACAAGAAAGCTAGGTGACAGCTAGCTAGCTACAAAGAACTGAACCCAACGTGTTACGAAGGAAGCCATCCTTGAGCTATCTTGTGGAGTTAGCTAGGAAACTGCTTCTGGAAGCCATCCTTGAGCTAGATTGGCTAGCTAGGAAAGTGTAGACGCGTCAGAGCCCTTCCTGCCGGCCACGCTGAGTAATTTAGAAGTGGCAATCTAACAAGAAACAAGACACCGAATATTTCGCCGCTACAAAATTGCGAAAACTAGAACCTACAAAAAGTAAAAAACTATTGACTTTAAACCCGTGAAAATCGGGAGTGTTGGCAGACCACTCACAGACCACATGCAGTACCTCCACAGCCCACTAGCGGGCAGCGGGCCGCACTTTGGGAATCACTGAGTAAAACAATAAGTAGCGAAATTAAAATTTATTTGGTATGAAAATGTGTGGATTATTACTTTAAAATCAAGACTAATGATTGATGAAGTCCATTGCCTAATGATGAGCATGTGTAGCTAAATAATCTGGATTATCAGCGTTTAACCATAACCTGGTGACATGACTTCGCCACAGGAATCGACCAGTCCTGTTTGACTACTGGCTACAAGTGGGGCTGTCACAGACAGCCAATAGGAGAGCAGAAGGCCAGTCACATGACCTGAGGATTGCATGGCTGTGGGTGGAGGTGGGAGAGGGGGTGTTGCCAAACAGCTTTGCATAAATGCTGAGCAGGTGGAACGGACAGCTAATCCAGAGAGAGAATCCTTCCTATCTACAGTAGAGTACACTTTGCCATATAGCCTGATGAGCTGTACTGTATGGTCAATAAGACTGTTTGATTTTTATACACATTTTTCTACCAATGCATTTCAAGAACAAATTCATATTTCCATATCAAATAAAACTTGAGAAGGCATGTGGGGAGAGAATTAAAATTAGATCTTCAATTTTATTATTATTCTTCTATAACTAATGTTATGGTCATTTAATGGTCATTTAACTGCTCCAAAACAGAAATGCAGATTGCAGTGTTCATTCTTCATATAAAGCCCGGGAGAGGGACAGCACCCATGACAGCTCCTTCCTGACAAAGTAAAGCTAGAATAAGTCTTGCTTGAACATTCTGGTCCCAAAGTAACTACTCATTCATATCACAGAGGACTTTCTAACAAGCTAGGCTGAGATATACTTCTGTGCCAGCCTCAACTTGGAGCCTTGCCGGCAGCAGCTAGTCCTAATTTATATACTCGAACGTCAGCTTGACGAGGGGTCGCAGGGGAGTCCCCAGCAAAATTAATAAAATTGTGTGATTTCACTAGGATTTCAATGACACGGAGAGAATGTAGTGCATATACTTGGTAATAGCTTTCACTCTCTCCTGTTATCTCCCCATCTGCATTATATTATACTCGTGCTGTTCGTGTCAGGTCACATTTCCGAGGAGCTGCACGCAGGTTCCGGCCGCGGCACACCCCTCACTGCATTCGTCGAGGGGTTTGACACGGAAGTATATTTAGGCCTTAAATGACTGACATATCACAAAGGACTTTCTAACAAGCCAACTGATTGTATCCGACTGCAAACTACTCATTTATATCACGGAGGACTTTCTAACAAGCTAACTGACTGTATCCAACTGCAAACTGCTTATTCATACGACAGAGGACTTTCTAACAAGCTAACTGACTGTATCCAACTGCAAACTGTTTATTCATATGACAGATGACTTTCTAACAAGCTAACTGACTGTATCCAACTGAAAACTGCTTATTCATATGACAGAGGACTTTCTAACAAGCTAACTGACTGTATCCAACTGCAAACTGCTTATTCATATGACAGAGGACTTTCTAACAAGCTAACTGACTGTATCCAACTGAAAACTGCTTATTCATATGACACAGGACTTTCTAACAAGCTAACTGACGGTGTCCGACTGCTTCATTTAATCATTGGCTCAACCTGTTGTACATAATCTACATTGCTTGCGACTAGTTTTGATAATCAAAATTTGATTAGCTATTCAAGTGTTTTCAATAGCCTAAACTAATTCCAACTACATGAAGGTGGCAGAAATTTCAAGTCACGTCAACTAGGGCTGGATGATAATTCAATGTTATCGTTTATAATCTTTCAGTGGAATCACATTGTGATGATATGAAGAGATATTTTAATATTGTGACGCATTTCTGCTGTCTAAATTGTTGATTACAAGGGGAATATTATTAGAATATTTCTGTCTTATTTGACATTACCGTTAGGTTTAATAAGATGAACATTCAACGACGTTACTTTGTATACATGAATCATACTGGGATATATATCATGAAAAATCCTTATGATTATTGTGATATTGATTTCAACCATATCGCAGTCTTAATTAACTCAAAGCACCTCAGTTTGTGGTCGCTTGGTTTTTGTGACCACAGATTTGAAGATGCACGCTGGACAACACGGGGAAGAAGTGACCGGAGGATCCAGATTCAACCATCCTCGCTGCTGAAGTGTCCTTGAGCAAGGATTGACATCCTTACCAGCTTCTGGGATGCTGGAGCTGACCAACACCCGTAAGAGAAAACTGTTTCGCCACAAGGAGAAATAAAGTGCCCCATCACATCCAATGATCAGGCGTTTAAACAGTAGGCTTACCATCTGTTGATTTGTACTAAGAGCAGCTTAGTGTGCATTACACAGCTCGAATCATAAGCTACAGTATAGAGGGCCCAAAGTCTGCTCGTTCCACTGTTCAGAACGCCTTCAACAGTGAAATATCAATGTCTTCTTCAGCATGTTTGTAGGTAATGTTCAGAACGCCTTCAACAGTGAAATATCAATGTCTTCTTCAGCATGTTTGTAGGTAATGTCCTTGGCTGTGTGTATCGTCTGACATTGCCATTGTCTTATTGTGGTGTGTGGCACAGAATGTTGCACTTTTTTGTGTTTATGGAAAATGTGGGACTCACATGAATTTTAGAGCAAATAAAACAAAACAAATAAAGTAATCCCTTAAAGTAATTATTTTTAAAGACAGTAACTGTATTCAGAATACCACCAATGTACTCTAACCAAATACATCTACTCATATATTGTATTCTAAATACTGTAGCCTATTTGAAATCTATGTATTCTCTTACTCCCCAACCCTGTTCAACAAACACACAGCGAGGAGGTAGCTGTTTAGCTGAAGTTAAAACCATTCTCCTGGACCTGGACAACAGCACATTGTCAGAGACAAGAGGTTTTACACCCAGGAGGGATGTTGTTTTGGTAAACGAGTGCTCCGTGTCTGAGCAACGGGAAAACATTCAAGTCGGTGAATTCAACACACACAGACGAGGCTATAATCAGGTAACAAGCCCCAGTAACCTACACGGGTAGTTGAACTAGCTAACTTAGCTCAATTAACTTTAGCTTAGCCGGCTAATTAGCTAGCTCCACCTGGATATTTCCTGGCAGGTCAAGACTAGCACTAGGCACTCTCTCTGTCTCAACAGCCTCTGGGCTAACGTCCGAACACAAACTATTTAGGGGTATTTCTTACCTTAATGAAGACGAGACAGTCTGTAAAAGTCGACGTTTTCTTCCCTGTTCAGACAAAAATCACATTTCTCACCAACTTGCATGCAGCCATCGTCTTGTTGTCATGGCACTGACGCTCAACGGAGAGCCGGACGCCTTTGCGCGTGCGCGGAACTAGACTCACTACTGAGGGTCGACGGGAAATAGTGTTTTTTGGGAGCGTAAAGGGTTGTTGTGTTTCAGTGAAAGGACTGAGGTTGCAGCATGAGAGTGGGGCACATCCCAGTTATTTTGCGATAAAGGAACGCACGATTATACCAGGAGAGACCCGTTTCACAGCAACCTTTTTGATGTGGTGAAGCAGGAAGTAAAGCAGATGGTTCCATTCCATTTAGGTGTTCCAATGCCAGGGCCCTTATTATTGGTTACACCTGCTTTTTTCCTGCTTTAACACCTCAAAACGGTTGCTACGATAAGGGCGTATGCTACTTTTGTGCACTTTTCATGCTGTTTTAAGAAATTTAATGTATAAATTTATACAACGCCTGGATGAATCGAATAACAACACCATAGTGGCCTTGTCTAACCCTATGATGAGCTGTTGCCGATACAAATCCAGGCTTAGGGAGCACTGGCTGAAGAGCCTGTTTGTAGGCTATCGGTGTTGTAGTTGTACATTTGTCTTGTGTCTCTTTTTATGTGTTTTTCTATGGACCTGAGTCCAGCAATAAAGTTGATTGATTGATTGGTTGATTGATTGATTGATCGATTGATCAATTGTGCCTGAGTATTTATTTATACAGGCACAACTCAAGTGTGCCAGTTAAGCTTAAGCTGGTGCTAAATGTTAGCAAGACTAAATTTATGCTTTCTTCCAAAGCTAGAAATATTGAATAACTGCTCTTAATGGATCAATAGATGGAGTTAGTGAATATGAATGAATATCTACATATTTGGCTTGATGAAAAGCTTACTTAAATACCACATAGTCATTCTTGCGGGGTAACTGCGCCAAAACAATATGTTCTTTTATAGGAACAAATCCCTATGATCTAAGGATTAGGCCTATTGAAACAGTTTTTATGTCAGTTTTAGATTATGGAGATGTAATTTACAGAAATGCTGCCCCTACCACTCTGATTCCCCTTGATACGGTTTACGGCTCTTAGATTTATTATTACTGGTGATTGTTATGACACCCATCATTGTGTCCTTTACGATAAGGTAGGTTGGTCCTCTCTCGCTGAGAGGCGAGGCACTGGTAGCCTACTATTTTGTTTTAAAGCTATTGATGGGAAACTGCCACCATACATTACAGCAATGTTAGACTGGAATCATAGCACTTATCTTACCCGGTCAAATGATTGGCTCACTCTAAAGATTCCACGAGTCCCACGAGTCGCCTGGCCCTGCATAGCTTAAAAAGTATTTCTACCTGCTGTTTCTGTGCACAGCTAACTGAACCTCACGGCATATTAAGATAAACAGAATTTTCTAGGGTGGGGACTTTGGAGAAGATGAACCGGGCACACACGGACACACAGTTCTCGAATTATAGGTGGGATTGGCTATACATGATCTCTATACATGTGGTGTATGGTGATGGTATTTCATCTCTGCTTCTGGATTTGTTTGAAACAGTCACTAAAGAACTAAATCTAGGAAATGAAAATAAATAAACCGACAGTCCTTCAAATCAGTTTTGGTGGAGCATGAAGTCCTTCATCACTTGTGTTAGTGGTAGGGAGTGGACTTGGTTCAGGCGATGTGTGCCCAGGGCTTGGCGGATCAGGATCTGACACGTGGGCCAGACTGCAAAGACATCTCTTGGCCTCCAGAAAGACCCTGAGAGCCTCGTGATCCGCCCTCACCTCCAGCTGTGCCTGCTTCCTCACCAGGGCCAAGTAGGCACGGGCTGCGTTCCAATACCCATACTTGTACTTCTTTCTTGTAGTATGTACTGCCGCTGCCCTCACATAGTATGGATTGTAGTGTGCAGCATGCATGCTAAATGCATACTATTGGGACACACTACATCTGTCGTCACGTGAGCTTCCTGAACTCCGACCTCTTGCTCACTTCCGCCGACGTCCGCAGCGCCACATTTGAGTTTTTTTTTTTCAATAAACAAAGTCTGGCAGTAACAAACAGTACATTATACAAAAAATTCAGACTAAACATTTACAAAATTGGAACAGACAATCAAATAAACAAAATAAAATAAATAAAGCAAAAACATTAAGTCAGAGTTCTAAACAGGAATCAAGATATGCATGTTTTGGTACACACTCCATGCTTGTTTGGTTTTATCATATTTCAAGGCTTTCTTAAAGTTAATTATCTCATTCATGAACACGCAGCTCAGTCAGTGCGACGTAACTCCAGTAGGTGGCGGTAATGCACAAAAAGTTGTTTGCCAACCGCCATAAAACATTAGAAGAAGAAGAAGAAGATGTAACTTCCTGCTGCGCAAAGGATTGTGGGGAAGATTGGCTGACAAAGCATGCATCGATGCATACTCCGAAATAGGAGCTGATGTAGTACAACATCCTGGTACTCTTGGCATACTGCATCTGACATACTATGTATTGGGACATACTAAATCTTTTTTTGCCTACTAAATAGTATGGAAGTATGGGTATTGGAACGGGGCCACGGTGTTCCAGGAGCAGCTGGACAAAAGCCACATCACAACTGAACCTCAGTACCACATCCAGCAGGCGAGAAGCCACGTCACATGCTGCTTTACTTCAGGCTCCAGAATACATCCAGTTTACACTCACGTCCTAACGTATCGTCGTGATGTTATGACTAACTCAAATTGTGCTTACATGTTATATCACTGACACAGTCATCGGTGAAGATGTCATCAGTGAGTGTCATCAGTGATGGCATCAGTGGTAATGTCATCAGATGTAATGAATGTAGGACTAATGACATCATCAATGGCATCAAACCATCTCTGATGATGTCACCTCCGGTGTGACATCATCGAGGTGACATCATCGGCTACCGTTTGGGATGCCCCTAATGATCTCACTCAGTATCGTGACCCTACTGATGATGTCATCTGATCGATACGTGACATTACCAATGACATCACTGCTCCCTAATGTTGTTCCT
>NC_139623.1:115706228-115713728 GCF_964638095.1 Poromitra crassiceps
GCGATGTTATTGGCCGAGGGCCGCGGCTACACGCCCCAACGTAGGGCTCTGAACACTTGTCCGTTGTGAGCGCGCTCACGGGGACATGGCTCTTACACAACCAAGCTCAAAGTACTATACTATGTCCGTGTCAGAGATGCTCACAAGTCATTGCAAGTCCAAGTCAAGTCTCAAGTCTTTGAGCTAGAGTCCAAGTAAAGTCTCAAGTCTTATAATCCAATTCAAGTCACAAGTCTTTGGTCACAAGTCCAAGTCAACTCTCAACTCTCTCTTTGAGGATTCAATCATCTGTTGGATGTCATCCGGTCTGCATGGAACACTGCATAGCTAAAACTAAGGAATTTAAACTATGTACTGTATTATCCTCACTCTATCTATTAGCATACAACATGAATTAGTTGAAATAATTTCCACATTGGCGAGACTTTGGCATGCTATGGACAGAATGGCTTGAAACACGCAGGCACACACGCGCGCACACACACACACACACACAGTTTCAGAGAGAGGAGAGGGGGTGGAGGAGAAGGGTGGGACCTGCTGCAAACCTGGGACCTGCACACCTGCACCGCTTACCTCACCTGGGTGTTTTTTTTAAATATACGAATAGATAGAAAAATAGATGCATCTGACTTAATTAATTTGTAATATTTTTGCTGATATTTAATACTTTTTCTGTCTTTGTTGCAACTTTCTATTTCTCTTTCTCCCCTACGGACACTGTTGAAGAGCTGATGAAAATTTAGTGGATATGTCATTACAATATGTCATGATCGTTTGATGATGTGATTGGTAACTGGGTTCAGAGGTCAGGGGTCAGACTGGTCTAAGAGCGGAGGGTCATCAAATCAACATAATTGGAAAATTACACTCTGCTCTTGAGTGTCCATTCCACTCGCTGGTCAAACAGCCCTCCACCCTGCTTGTGTGTGTGTGTGTGTGTGTGTGTGTGTGTGTGTGTGTGTGTGTGTGTCCATGAATACCTCTTTATGTGTACATATATGTTTGCTGACACATGTTTGCATGGGGTGTGTGGGGAGAGTGTGTGCCTACATGCGATCCATTCCAGTTAACCATTAACAGAAAGGCCGTGTATTACCTGCCTCCCTTTGTTTGATTTGAAGTGAAACCTTTCTCTGTGGTTTTACTGTTGCTCCTTTAACCTCTCCCTGTTCCCTACCTTGCTGTTTGTTAGGGATAAACCAGTACCAAACTGCTATTTGATACTTGACCGATACCAGGCTGTAACAGGCTATAGATGGATCTGGACTGGTCTCACAAAATATTCTGAAATTAACATGATGTCTTAAAAGATGACTTTGCCGATTATCAACCCACGTTGTATCATTATAATTTCATTAATATAAGCAGATGGGCAGTGTTTACCTTCGCTATATGTTTTCCACATGGAGAAATATCCATCCTTGTCCCGCTTGCAGAAACTCCGCCCCCGCCAGCTGCAAGTCATTAAGTCTTGATAAGGCTCTCTATGGGATTCTCCGTGGATGTGCACACGTTCACTGCCATTGACGAGATATCTCGGCTTACAAAATCCAACGGTTGACTGCCAATGACGAGATATCTCGGCTTAAAAAAAAATAATAATAATTTGACGGTGGGACGTGGATCAACGCTCCCCACGTCTCCTATAAAAATATTGGAGCCACCGAACGTGTACAACCCATTCCACCGACCCACTAAGTGGCGACAGTGCTCTCCCAACTAGAAAAAGCAGAGCCAAAACTGCAGGGGAACGCGCGATGAAACCATTCTCATACTGTAGAATGGATTGGCGAAAACGCTTTCGCTTTCGCGCTGATTGCTGGCAGTGAGGGATTGCAAATTTGCATAATAGATTACGGGTGGAACACACTTTGAAACACGCAGCATAAATAAGACCAGAATCGCAAAAGCTTCATCAAAGCTCTCAACCGAAACTCCAAGAAACGAGCGAGCCCATCCAGACTTGCCCAGCGGCCGCCAGCAGACAGGCACAGCAGCAAAGCAGTGAGCCTGGTGACGCGAGGTTACAGCAGCAACAGAAACGAGCTTGTGACACGCCCGCTGCAGCCAAGAAGAACACACACGGAGGGAGGAGTTTGAAGGAGAGGGGTGTTTCCTGCTGTTATGGAGGAAATTACTGTTCAAAACTATTGTTTAGATGTCTGACGTCTTACTGATGCCAAAAATGAATGGTTAAAGTGACTGTTCTATCGAATTTCACAAAAAGCTATTTATCTCAGCTTAAATTTTCAGACGCTGAAACCATGCTGTATTCAAGTGCTAATGCCTACATAACTACTAACTCTACAAACTAACTCTTTTAGACAGAGAAAGCACACATTCTATTAGTTCTTTTTAGATATTTTGTGTTCACAAAATCTTAGCAGAAAAGAATCCTCAGGTCTTGAAAGATCAGCCAGAATCCTCAAAAAAACCTCTGGCAGAAGCTACCTACAGTAAAAAAAAACGGCTGGCAGTGAATGTGTTAAAAATAAAAATAAACAATAACAGCTGCCCTGGAAGCCGAATCGACAGCCCTCGGGGCAGATTCTGCGTCTCGAGCAGAGCTTTCTCGGTTCCGTTGTGACGCGTTGTGATGTAAAAGCCACAGCGGAGCGTTTTGCCAGAGGATGAAATGGGAGCTCTCAGTGTGGAAAAGAGAGCGAAGGTAAACACTGCCCATCTGCTTATATAAACGACATTATAATGATACAAAGTGGATTGATAATCGGCAAAGCCATCATTTAAACGATGCCACGGAGGTGATAGTAAAAGCTGTAGTTCCTCAAATGACCACTTGATGCTGGCTCCCAAAGCGAGTCAATCCCCATAGACCCCCATGTTAAAATAATTGTCTTTACAACAAGATTAAACATGTTTACAGCCTGGTAAGTATGGTCTATATAGCTAATTTCACTGCTCATGACAACTCGGTGGTCAATTCTTATATAACTCAGCCGTTTAAAGTAAAATAAACTATTCCCCTTTTTTTCCAATATTTAATTTTTTTTTATTTTCTTGAAACAAAACAAGAACAAGACAAACAAACAGGTTCAGCCACAGGGGGGGGGGACCAAACAAACAGATGCCACAACGACACTCAATATTTTGTAATAGAATATGGTGCTACGAGCTGGATAGGGTGGTTATGTGCTTCTAAGAGATGTTGTGACCTCTTTTTTTCTTTTTTTTTTAGGAAAATAGCCCCGGCCCCCAGATCTATTCATCTGTCATTGATGTTTTAAAGCCCTCATAAATAACATGATATATGACATAGCTGATCAGAAATGCAACAATTTGCTTCCTCTCTGTGTGCTATAGAAGGAAGAGACATAACTCATAACGTTCACATTTTGCATTGGGGCTAGATTGGGGCTAGACTTTGGAGAGTTCTATTGAAGTGAATGGGTAAGTAACTCCCCTGTAAGCAGTGCTGTAGTGGTAAAAAAACAAAAGTGGGTTAAATGAAGCTTCGCGTTAGTTCATTCGAGACACGGAAGTCATAGGCTATATGCCCGAGCTGTATCCAGCTGTCAGCCGCTGATTGGGTCATTCATTCACCAACCACAGCCATTCTCACAATAAGGCGGTCCGTATAAACACTGCCTCCTCTCTCACTCAGGTCTGCTTCACAAACGCTGCATCACACTGCTGCTGCTGGCAAAGCTTTGCCTCCACCACTCCAGCCTCCACCTTTATAGCTCAGTCTGCTTTGCTCAAAGGCTAAACATGTATTCTAGCTAGAGTCTGCATGGCTCAAAAAGTGAACATGTGGCTTTAAATGTATCTGGCATCTTGTATCCCCATGGGGGATTTTTGCGGCCCTCCCTGCTCGGCGTAGCATGCTGCTGGGCCGGTTCAGGGAGGAGCATCTTCTGTAAAGGTGCTTCTCTTTACAGCCATGGTCTGTAAAGAGCGGAGCCTTCAACGCCCAACATAACTGTATTTCCATTTATGCAATAAATGGTTAAATCTATGACGAGAGTGTTCTTGAATGAACTATACTTTTGAGGCAGCTGGCACTTGACCGGCACCGGCATGATCGATATACAAGACAAAATATGAGAGTAGAACAACTTAATCTGAATCATATCATCGGGGGTTTCCCCACATTTCTGAGTAGCCAGCCAGATAGGAAAAGTAGCTGGCTATGGGATTATACAGTAGCACTTGGACTATTCAAGTCGCACCTAATGTTACAAACTTGACTTGATCAGAGGGAAATCAATAATGTCTCTTACACCAGTGATTCACTGGCAGGCAAGCGCAGCTCGAGAAAGGCACCAACGTGACCGGGGCCGTGTACCTTTCCCGCAGAGCGCACCACAATAGGCTACGGTTCCCGGAGCTCCTGGTCAGTGCCATGTGTCATCTTTTTTATTTTCATTTGGTGTGTGACGTGCTTGGCGTGGCCTCCGCATCAACGGAGTTTACTCGAACTTTTTAAAACTCGTGCAATAATGAGTGCATAAAAACGATTTAAAAATGTGAGTAAACTATCTTTAAAGGTACCTAAACGCTGCAGAGCATTGAAAAAGGTACCTAAATGCCGTTTACGTGCATTTAGCCACCACTACAGCCCTGCCTGTAAGTGATGTTTGTGTAGATGGGCCATTGTATTTAATGGAACGTTATTCTGCAATATGTGACCTGTATGCAGAATATACATGTATATTATGTGGGGAGACATTTATTTTTTGAGACATTTATTTTGTGTATCATTGTAAAGCAACAGCACAGTAAAGAGGATATTAATCTAATATGATGTCTGTAGTTCTTTATCTAGCCTCCTAATTTTGCTCTCAAAGTGCACTAGATTAAAGCATTTTACTTTAAAATTGACAACATTTTCTAACCCTTTCTCAAACCCTGGCTATGGCCATGACTGCAACATAATAAAGCGCTGTTATAAAAGAAGCAGCGACTCATCTTGTCTTCAGTATACTCTTTGCCTGCGATAAAACGGAAGTAGCGGCCATACTGGTTCCGGTCATATCTCTGTGAAAAACATTATTGTAGAAGCCAAAATATTGCTCATTGTCAACAAACCGGCCAACAGATATCATAGCTGATGGACTTTATGGAAAGAGCATAACTCAAACTGGTTAAGAGTGACTATCGCGGCGTTTTACGCCTGGTGAACACTTAGTTAGCAAACGTAGCAGCTAAGGGGCTAACATCTAGCTAACGGCAGAGGGTATTTACTGTAAATATTATATTTGTCTATGACACCAACACCTTAGTTTTAGGACTTTAAGCCCAAAATAAGGTTATTTGTCAACGAAATACACGAACACTGGCTAATCAGCAAAGCAGGGATCAAAACACAGTAACACATGAGATATCTTAAAGTTGACTGCTGGGAGTGAAAGAGAGTTATCAGTGCATCCCTGCTGTTTGCTTTGTGCGGGGGCTGATAGCTAACCCGTGCAATGTTTACCTCTCACCTTTCTTATCGAGCTGGCCAGGAGTTTGCCCTCCGCCCAGAGACCCCAGCCCTCCTTCACCTCCCCTCACGCCTCCTCCGCCCAGAGACCCCAGCCCTCCTTCACCTCCCCTCACGCCTCCTCCGCCCAGAGACCCCAGCCCTCCTTCACCTCCCCTCACGCCTCCTCCGCCCAGAGACCCCAGCCCTCCTTCACCTCCCCTCACGCCTCCTCCGCCCAGAGACCCCAGCCCTCCTTCACCTCCCCTCACGCCTCCTCCGCCCAGAGACCCCAGCCCTCCTTCACCTCCCCTCACGCCTCCTCTCCTCTCTTCACAACAGGCCAAGCTGTTGAGCAACAGGCCGGTGACAACATGAACAAAGTATGTGCTGCTGTGGACCAAACTGCACAAGTGTACGCTGGTGATGCTTTTAGCCACATGGACTTCTCCAATGCAGACTGGGAGCTGAGTTTTATGGCAATAGTTGTGGAACAATTTGAAATGTGAACTTCCGAGCCCGGGACTTGCATCATCAGCCATTAACCTTCTTCAGAAAGGTTCATGCTAATCCTAAATCTAATCCTAGGTTTTGTATGCTCAACACTATGCTTCTTATCTGTCTGTTTGACCCGTGAGTTCACCCTCCACCCTCCACCCACAGAGACCCAGACCCTGCCTCATGGTTCCCCTCCGTCTCTCTTTCTTTTCTTAACAGGTGTAGCTGTTGAAGGAACACTGTGAAAACAGCTATTGGTGACAGTATCTTGTATTCCTGGCAGAGATGCTCACAAGTCATTTTTTGCAAGTCCAAATCAAGTCTCGAGTCTTTGAGGGACAAGTCCAAGTCAAGTCTCAAGTCCCTATGGATGAGCGTTCTATCATCTGTTCCATCCGGTGTGCTAGAACACTGCACAGCTAAAACGAAGGAATTCAAAGCATGTACTGTATTATCCTCACTCCTTATCTATTAGAATACAGTAGCAGCAATGATTAGAGATGACATTAGTAGACATTTCCTTAACTCATTGAGTGCCAATGACGTCGATCGGCGTCAAATGCGTTTTTTGACGGTGGGACGTGGATCAAAGCCTCATGCATCTCCTGTACAAATATTGTAGCTATTGAAGGTGTATAACCTATTTTACGGACCCATTAGGTGGCGACAGTGCTCTCCAGATTAGAGATAGGTCAGGAAAACAGCAGGAAAAAGCTGTGATGAAAGAGAAACCGATAAATGCTGCAGCCAGAGCCATACAGATTGCTCTGGCTGGAGCTAACGTTAGCTGCGAACAGCAGTCAATCCACGCCCACAACTGAGCCCCTCTGTCTCTGCTGCATAGTTTCTCCACACGATTAGCCGCCAGAAAAGCAGCACCCGACGCCGAAGGGCCAAACCCAGAGGTGTAGTGCTATCTAGAGAAGTGGGGGAACGCACCTCACTGACACACGACTTAACTAATTGTGTCTGTAGCCCATGACATTTGCAGCTCTGAAACTAAAAGACGTATATGGGCAGAGCAGAGCAGACTCAGCAGTCAGTTATCAACACAAACAGCTAAACAATCTCTCAACCAGCGATCACACAAGTTGCTCAAGGCATTGATCATCATTTGGCATGGCGGGCATTTTTAGAATTTTGTGGTGAATTAATTTTACTCTACTACATTTCCACAGAATTCTGTGGTGAATTAATTCACCACAAAATTCTAAAAATCCCGGCCGCCGTGCCAAATGATGATCAATGCCTTGCGCAACTTGTGTGATTTTCTGGATGCAAATTGCAATGGGGTGATTAACGCTAACTTTTGATTCAACCGCGCGTTGAAAAGAAACACGCTTTTAACAGTTTCTTCATGCTTGTAAATGTACCTTTTTAACAGCTTGTCTGAAAAATGAAAGGATGTTTGGCTGCCTTTTTCATCTTTACTTGTTAAAGTGAGGTAGGCTACTGGGGGAAAAAAAAAAATTTTGATGCTGAAAAAGCCAGTAGCTGTTTAGCTTTTATTAAACTGAGGTTTCCCCCGCGCTGTAGCTAGTTAAGGTGGAATGTTTCCTTTTCCTTCAAGCCAC
>NC_139623.1:115718728-115748728 GCF_964638095.1 Poromitra crassiceps
CGCACATTCACTCCGGCTGGAGTAACGTTAAAGGCCGGCTTTCCTGATTTTCAACCAGATTTGTGTCATTACAATGTCAGTAGTTGGATTAGATAAGCAGCCTTTATTTCCCCTCACTCAACCCTCCTGGCTGATCTCCCTTATCTTTCACATATTTAGTACGGGTCATAGTTTTCCGTCCGACCTCTCAATAGTTCGACCACTCATGAGTTAGACTACCCAAAGATCCGCCCTATTATTTTAATCTCATAAATCCGACCTCCCAAAAATCCGACCGCAGTAAATTAGACAGTTGCGTGGGACTCCAGAGAGAGAGAGAGAGAGAGAGAGAGACGTCTCTCTCTCTCTCTCTCTCTCTCTCTCTCTCTCTCTCTCACACACACACACACTCGATCCCTACCACGCATCCCCATGCCCCATCGATCCCTACCACGCAGTTACAAGACTCCTCATCCAGGATGTGGATGCACGCCTATTCCATCCCGGGCCTGATCGAGTCTTCGCGGAGCTCAGGCGGCAGTACTGGGTCCTGCGTGGGAGACAGGCCATCAAACATCAGCAGAGGACTTGTGTTGAATGCAGGAAGTGGAGAGGGAAGCCGGTGGTTCCGATGATGGCGGACTTACCTCCTGCCCGTGTGCGGCTCCTCAGACCTCCGTTCTTTTCGACAGGAGTAGACTGCTTCGGGCCATACCTCGTCAAGGTTGGGCGGCGCAGCGAGAAACGCTGGGGAGTAATTTTTAAATGTCTTACCACTCGCTGTGTCCACCTAGATCTGCTGAATAGCATCGACGCGGATGCCTTCCTCTTGGCATTGAGGCGATTCATCGCCCGTAGGGGCACCCCTTCGGAGATCCTCTCGGATCAAGGGACAAACTTCCGAGGCGCGGAGAGAGAGCTGAAGGAGGCATTCGCTGCAATGGAGCCACAGCTACAGGAGAGTCTTGCCGAGCAACGCATCAACTTTCAGTTCAACCCGCCAGCGGCACCCCACTTTGGTGGTGCCTGGGAGCGTGAAATACAGTCAGTCAAGAGAGCCCTGCAGGTGGTGATAGGTACTCAGTCTCTCCAAGAGGAAGTACTGCTTACGCTCTTGATCGAAGTGGAAGGCATTCTTAATGCCAAACCTTTGGGATACGTGTCGTCGGACGTGGCGGATCCGGATCCAGTGACGCCAAACATGTTGCTGATGGGGCGACGGGACGCCTCCCTGCCACAAGTGTCCTACGCTCCGGACCCACTCACCAGAAGACGGTGGCGTCATTGTCAAATGATGGTGGACCACTTCTGGGCACAGTTTCTCAGGAGCTATTTCCCATCCCTTCAAGTCCGTCAGAAGTGGCGACAACACACCAATGGTCTCCTCCAGAACACCGTCGTCATGATCGTCGATCCTCAGCTGCCATGCGCCCACTGGCCAGTGGGGAAGGTGGTCAAGCTGAATGCAAGTGCCGATGGATGTATTCGGTCGGCCGAGGTCCAAGTTGGGGACAAGATCTACATGCGACCGGTTGCATGCCTGGTCCAGCTGCCTGCTGTCCCGGATGACGATGCGGACCCAGGGACTTCTGTAGCACCTTAGGGAATTTAGTTTTGTTTACATAATGGCCATGCTATTCTGGGGGCGGCTGTTGTAAATTCCCTTATGATTAACACATTTAGAAATAACATGTTTCAGTGAATGTTAATGTATCATTGACGATTCGTAGACAATGGACATTGTAACACGGTAAAGAGAGTTTTAGTCCAAAGGCGATCGAATAAGGCGAGCTGATTGACCTCCTTTGTTGTAAAATTAATCCCCTCTTATTTTCGTTGTTCTGGGTTGGATACTCTTTATTTTAATCAGGCATATTTTTGGACAGCTCAGTAGCCCAACGGGGTCCTAGTGGGGTCCTAGCCGCGTGATTTTTATTCGCACATAGGATAAGCAATAACCGCGCCCTGTGGCGCCGGGATTGGCCAGGAGCAACACTGGAGGGCACGCTCGAGAGCGGACATTGAGAGCGGACATTGAAATTAATTATGGTCACCTACCTTCCTTAGCATAGTAATAATAATAATAAGCATAATAATTGTAATCTACACAATGTACACAATCTACAAAAACATGCAATAATATAAACGGTGTTGTGTTCACGTTCATAGCTCATATAATATAATGTATCATATCGTTAATTTCAAGCTCAGTTCTTACCCAGAGAAAAGGTACAGCACTGAAAATGTAACAAGCAATAGTTTTTTAAACATCTTTATTTTAAAAGATGAAAAACCCCAGGTGCTATAGTCCCAAGCTTCAATGCTCCTGGTCAATCCCGGCGCCACAGGGCGTGGTTATTGCTTATCCTATGTGCGAATAGAAATCACGCGTCCTAGCCATGCCATGTGCTGCCATCTTTGTTTTCTGATGGTAGTTACTGAGAGAGTTGCAGTGTGGTTGTATCTGTGCAATCATTTTTGCCTAAACTTTATATAAACTACCGTGAACTGTTTCCTGGTCTCCGAGTCCACTCTTTTACCGGAGTTGCTGTGTTGGATGAGGTGATCCCAGCACTAGACGTCACAACTAGGGGAGGTCCGGGACGAATTAAGCAGGGGGACGGAATTAGCTTGTCCTCATATACTATCTTTGACAAAACCCAGGAAGACGATTCTTTCCCCCCATGTTACACTTCCTGGTACCTCACTTCCTGTGAAGTTTCAGCTCGGCCAGTCAGTGGATGGCGGAGATATCCGCAAAAACGTTGCCTTTTCGTCTTATTTTCAAACGCGAGTAAAATATTGCAAACTGTGTATTTTTCTATTAGCGTGTTGGAATTTATTTATTTAATGCTGCTAACGCTATTCATCTGTTAGACCTATCGGTAGACTACAGCTCAATGATTGTTTTGTGTGTAATGTTAGCATATCCTTTGTGCTAGCTTAGCTTTCATCCAGGGAAACGCACGGGGGACAAATAAAGCACTTTGCTCCAATTGCCTTGAATAGGCTATGCATTTATCTGTGCTTGCAGGACAATGCCTCGCATAAGGAAGAGGACCACGGACAGAGGGCAAAAAAATGCACACATTCAAATATTTCTTTGGATAAGCCATTTAAGGGAGGTAAAATATTGATCACATCACATCAGCAAAATATATAGATAGACGTTATAATTATATTAATTTGCAACATATAACATATTAAAATGTATTTCATAATACTTAGTTTCTTAGATGACCAAAAGATGAAGGAATTAATGCCAGAAAAAAATTGTTACCTGGCTGTTTTTGTGCCTTTTTCACAACCGCTACATTAGTCCCCCGCCTGTGCTTTATTTGTCCCTTCACTGTGGGACAAATTAAGCATTGCGCAGCTTCTGGTTGCCATCTGATGACGTCTGATGTATTGACCCATGGAACGAAACTACGGTTGGTATTGCCAGAGGACATGTGTAGGTTGCTTACATGAAAATATTATAACTCCAGCTGAAACAATCTTTACACAATGACAAAAAAAACAAAAACTCCCCTACTTATAATTCCCAATACAGCATTTATATGGAAGTACTAGAGTAGAACAGTAGAATAGAAAAATAAAATAAGCCTGTATTTTACAGGTATCACCTATGAGCACATTCTAGAGAAAACAACCCAGTAGCAGTTCTTCATTGAGACCCTTAGGGTGCTCCGTTTGCAAGGTGTGTATCCAGAAGGCAAATGTAACACGCCACAAGGACTGCACAGACACACACGGATGACTGTGTTCTCCACTGTAAAAAGTAATGTGGGCGCAAATGTAACACGCCACACTGACTGCACAGACACACACGGATGACTGTGTTCCCCACTGTAAAAAGTACTGTGGGTGCAAATGTAACACGCCACACTGACTGCACAGACACACACGACACGGATTACTGTGTTCCCCACTGTAAAAAGTACTGTGGGCGCAAATGTAACACGCCACAAGGACTGCACAGACACACACGGATGACTGTGTTCCCCACTGTAAAAAGTACTGTCGGCGCAAATGTAACACGCCACAAGGACTGCACAGACACACACTGATGACTGTGTTCCCCACTGTAAAAAGTACTGTGGGCGCAAATGTAACACGCCACAAGGACTGCACAGACACACACGGATGACTGTGTTCTCCACTCTAAAAAGTACTGTGGGCGCAAATGTAACACGCCACAAGGACTGCACAGACACACACGGATGACTGTGTTCTCCACTCTAAAAAGTACTGTGGGCACAAATGTAACACGCCACAAGGACTGCACAGACACACACGGATGACTGTGTTCCCCACTGTAAAAAGTAATGTGGGTGCAAATGTAACATGCCACAAGGATTGCACACAGACACACACGGATGATGATGACTTTCCCCACTGTAATAATAATAATAATAATTCATTTATTTTATATAGCGCTTTTCAAGACCCAAAGACGCTTAACAGAGAAACAAAAGACAAGCAACAGGGAACAGAAACAGGCAACAGATACAGGTAACAGGCAACAGTTACAGGGAACAGTTACAAAAAACAGTGGCGGTTCAGGGCAAGGTTGTATGGAGAAGCAGAGGAGAGGAAGATAACAGGAGGGAGGGGCAGGGGGGGATGGGGGGGCGGAGGGTGATGGTTTGGAGGAGGTGGTCAGGGGTAGGGGAGGTTGTAAGCTTGGGAGAGAACAGGTAGGTTTTAAGTCGGGTTTTGAAAGTGGGGAGTGAGGGAGAGTCACGGACGGTCTGGGGGAGGGAGTTCCAAAGTCGGGGTGCGGCGCGGGAGAAAGCACGGTCACCAAAGGTTTTGAGTCTGGATGGGGTGATGATGAGGGTGGCAGTAGAAGAGGATTGGAGTGTACGGGAGGGGCGATGGGGGATGAGGAGGTCAGTCAGGTAGGGGGGGGCTAGGCTGTGGAGGGCTTTGAAGGTGAGGAGGAGTCATTTGAAGTCGATGCGTTGCTTGACGGGGAGCCAGTGGAGAGAGTGGAGGACAGGGGTGATGTGATCGCGGGACCGGGTGTGAGTGAGCAGGCGGGCAGCTGAGTTTTGGACCATCTGGAGTCTATGGAGGGAACGGGAGGTGATGCCGGTGAGGAGGGAGTTGCAGTAGTCGAGGCGGGAGGAGATGAAGGCATGGATGAGGGATTGAGCAGCGGGGGGGAGAGGCAGTGTCTGACTTTGGCGATGTTGCGGAGATGGAAATATGAAGTTTTGACAACGGAGCTGACGTGGGGATCGAAGGAGAGGGTGGGGTCCAGGATGAAACCAAGGTTGCGTGCCAGGGGGGAGGGGGTGATGGTGGAGTCGTCAATGGTGAGGGTAATGGGTCCGGTTTTTATTGAGGGTGGATTTGGTGCCAATGAGGAGGAGTTCAGTTTTGTCACTGTTGAGTTGGAGGAAGTTGTGGGTTAGCCAGGTTTTTATTGCAGATATGCAGTTTTCGATGTGGGTGAGAGGTGGGTTCTGGAGGGATTTGGTGGTGATGTAGAGCTGAGTGTCGTCGGCATAGCAGTGGAAGTCCAGGTTGAATTGACTGATGATGTGACCAAGGGGGAGTATATAACAGAGGAAGAGCAGGGGGCCGAGGACTGAGCCCTGGGGGACCCCCTGCGAAACAGATGAGAGGGTGCAGGAGTGACCGGAGAGGGAGATGAATTGTTGTCTGTCGGTGAGGTATGAGGTGAGCCAGTCCAGTGCGGTGCCCTCAACACCCAGTTGGCGCAGCCTTTGAAGGAGGATGGAGTGGTTCACAGTGTCAAAGGCTGCGCTCAGATCGAGTAGAACTGTAAAATGTGAGGGCGCAAACGTGAGCAGCGTTTATGAAGAGGGGAAGGTTTGGATGTTGGTGCGGAGCATCGCTTGTAGCGCCGCCTCCTCTGCCTCGAAGCTCCCCCATAGCTCCTCCACCTCAGCCATAGCTCCGCCTCCTACATTGACACAGCCAAGCCAGAGAAGAGGTGGAACACACAGAGGAACACACGCATGCACAGACGCACAGACAGACGCGGACAGAAACATGATCTCCTGGCGGAGATAATAATAATAATAATAATAATAATAATAATAATAATATGGTGAAGAGTTGCACTAGGTATACATCTAGACTCAGGCTGCACTGTCTTGAAAGCTTACATGTAAATATGTTATAATACAGCCTTATCTGTGAAGCTGAAACTTAATACAGCCTCATTTGTGAAGCTGAAATTTAATACAGCCTCATCTGTGAAGCTGAAACTTAATACAACCTCATCTGTGAAGCTGAAACTTAATACAGCCTCATCTGTGAAGCTGAAACTCTGATGTTTTTTATTTTCTTATCTATTTTATATGTGTAATTATTGTACTATTGTATGGTATTGTAATTTTTTGTACGTTTCTATGGACTACGAGTCTGAAATAAAGACATCAATCAATCAATCAATCAATCAATCAATCAATCAATAATAACAATAATAATAACAATTGCTCTCCAACAATATGTCTCTTGTGGTTTCTTTTCATTCCATTGGTCTCTCCTCCAACACGATGCACGGAAAGATTTTGTGTTGCCTGGAAATTCGGCCATTGCTCATTCCAATAAATGTCTGAGAACTTCCATCATCACCTCTGGCAGATGTGTGTGTGTGTGTGTGTGTGTGTTTGTGTGTGTGTGTGTGTGTGTGTGTGTGTGTGTGTGTGTGTGTGTGTGTGTGTGTGTGTGTGTGTGTGCGTGCGTGCGTGTGTGTCTGTGGCTCCTCCATGTGAAACTGCAGTGGCCAGCATGACGCTCTGTTGCAAACCGCAGACAGACAGCCATGAGCTGACCCCACTTCTCTGATGGTTCCACCAAGGAACTACGCTAATGATTAAAGGGCAGTTACAGTCCAGCGATTTATGGTCGTTGTGACCGACAATGATCACATTCCATCGTCGGTGATAACGACAAGTGTTTATACTTCCAGCGACGGGCGATATGCCATCGTTGCGATGAATGTTGCGACCATCGTCAAGACTTCGTCAAATTTGACCCCATCGTTGGCTCCGTTGTCATGACAACCACAATTCTTTTCTCTCCTACCGCAGTTTCTGAAGCCAACTACCATAAACACCACAGAAGAAGAAAAGGTTTCTGAGGCTACTTAAACTTTCCTGAACGAGCTAGTTAGCTAGCTAGTTGAATTAACAATGGAAGAAGATCACATATTTGTCGAAAACTTAATAAACACAAGGACACGGTTCCCGTGCCTTTGGGCTAACGACCGGGCAGATTATAAAGATATGGTTAAAAAGGCAAATATGCCTGGAAAGCTATAGCGGACATTCTCAACACAGATGGTAAGTAACAGCTAACACATCGTTAGCATGGATAATCATAAACAAATAGACAGTTTTGTAATGTTGCAATCAAAACGGTAACGTTATATCTTGACTGGCAGCTTCTCTGTCTGTTTGTCCAGCATTAATCCATGTGAAAATATCACAACACATCCTGCTCTGCGCCTCTGCGATGCGTTCTCCTATCTCCTAGGTGTTTATACTTTTTACGAGCGACAGCGTCCAAAATCAGCGTCGAGCGATACTGGAATGGACGTCACGTTCAACGATGCCCGTCGGGCTATGATAAATTGCTGGACTCTAAACTGCCCTTAAGACCTGTCCTGTGTCCTGTGAAGACTCTGACAAACATGATGCCTTTTCCCACAGAGACGACTTAGAGACGGAGACAGGTGTCACACTGTCCCAGTGCTTGGTTTAGATTTCCAAACACGTGTACGTGTATGAAACACAAGGAACCTGCCTATCACCTAGCTACCTAAGTAGGTACTTGCTTAAGTAGGTACCTGGTTTGAATGTAGGTAACAGAGAAATAATTTGTTTCAGACATCCTCAAGGTAGCATCACACGCCAGGTGCAGCCAGGCAGACTTTTCCCCTGCCATCCTGCATTTAGAAAATGTCACAGAATGGATGGTGTGTGTGTGTGTGTTTGTGTGTCTGAGGCTGCGAGCTGACGTTCGACTATGACTGTCTAGCAGTCAACTCAAGGCTCACGTTGAAGTATAATTCAATTACAGTAGCTCCACTTGTCATAGCTAATAGCCTGACATCGCCAGACCATTAACACATGCATCTGCCAGAGCAAAACTTGAGCTCGCGCAAATTCGTCAGATTCTCCCATGTGTCCTGATTCCAGTCAGTTATGATGCTTCCTACTATCGATCAAAAGTGACTTTCCTGACACCGTACAAACAACTGACCATACTAATATAGTAGGGGTGTCACGGTACACAACAGTCACCGTTCACGTACCTCGGTTTCGGGGTCACGGTTCAGTATGAATACGGTACAACGGAGAAAATTCTGTTTTTTTCTCTTTTAATTTTTCTGAATTCTGTGTTTTGCTTTTTACCTCATTTTACCATCAGAAATAGTGTCTAATAAGTGGGAATGAATAAATGTCCACAATTTAATAAGATCTATTCTAGGCAATCCACACAAAAAGGTTTTACTCTACAGCAGCGATTTTCAAAGTGTGGGGTGCGCCTCCCTCTCAGATGTTTGTATTCCAGCTGTTTGACAGGGCAAAGACATTTCCCCCCACTTTAAATCTTTATTGTACACAAGTTTGTAAACAGAGTGCATGGAGTAGCCTAATCGTCCCACCCAACCCTCCCCCGCTGTCAGATAGACAGCGGGGTGGCTTTCACTTTCCCAAGTAAGTACGCTAACGTTATTGTATGTGAGTTTTGTTTACCATAATGATTATGTTCGGTCATCATAATGGATTAATGGAACATGACAAGGAGTCATCACCTCTTCCTCACCGCATCTTGCTTGTCATCTCTGTGCTGTATGGCTTCAGAGGTTAATTTCAGAGGTTAATTTCAGGCTCAGATCCTTCAACATATGCAGCAAGATGTTGCATATATTTTACCAGTCTGTGGTAGCAAGTGCAATTCTCTTTGCACTCTACAAACTGAAGAAACTTTTTAGGAGAGCAGGCTCTGTGCTGGGGACCACTCTGGAGCCCCTGGAGGTGGTTGTGGAGGGAAGGATGCTACAAAAAAATACTCAAAATCATGGATGACAAGACACACCCCCTACACGACCTGCTGGCTGGACAACGGAGCGGTTTCAGTCAGAGGCTCCGTCAGCTCCCCTGCAGCAAGGACCGTTACAGGAGATATTTCGTGCCCACCGCAATAATTATATACAATAACTCCTGGACACGCCGAGAGAGGAGGGCCCTCCTCGCCCTACCCCTACCCCTCCCTCTCTCCCAACCCCCTCCCCTCCCTCCCCTCCCACCCTCCTATAATGACCCTCCTGAATGTTGAATCCATACTGCACATGCACAGTGCACACTCAGGCACACGTTGCACTTTGCACACTCACAATGCATAGTCATAGCTAGATTACCATGTAATACAATACGCCATACAGGGTACAGCATAGTCATTGCAATTATAATATAAAATATAGCCGCAAGCGGCGATGCGGGGTCCAAGCTTCCGGTGAAAGTTTCAAAGTTTCAAAGTTTCAAAGTTTCAAAGTTTCAAAGTTTCAAAGTTTCAAAGTGTCAAAGTTTAAACATTTATCATTTCAAGACGGTTTCACGTATCCAAATTCTTTATACAACTTTAGATCAGGGAAGTCCAGAGATGACACAAAAGTTTGGGCTCATTCGGGCAAATGGCCTAGGACGAGTTCGTTTTTTTTTTTGGAAAATCTAGCAGGCTTAAATGGGTGTGAGTTATGGGTCAATACGCAAAAGGGTCTGTTATAGCGCCACCATCTGGCCAATATGGCTAATTTTTTGTCTCTGAGCAGTGGGGCACATTTCCAACCTATGTGCAAGGTCTGGCTACTGTAGCCCTTACGGTTTTTGACGTGCATGCTGTTTTAGGGCAGAATAATAATAATAAACATTACAGATACAATAGGGATCCACGCACTTCGTGCTTGGACCCCTAATTATAGCTGCTGCGCAGCAATGGGTCGTGGCCGGGCAAGTCTCAAGTCTTTTAGCTATAGTCCAAGTCACGTCTCAAGTCTTCAGTCACAAATCCAAGTCAAGTCTCAAGTCTCTTATGGGTGAGCTTTCTATCATCTGCTGCATGCAATCCAGCTTTTTCTGATTTCCTTGCAGCATGGAGCTTCTTGATCATCTGATGGCGTTTTTTGTTGCGAGGCATCTCAACTGGGACCTTACATGGAAAGATATACTGTTCCCACTTATATAGTGTCAACCAGAAAGGATTTGTGACATCACTTATGACATGACATCACAATAGCTCGAGTGACATCAGTGATGGTTTCACAATTGCTTGACTGACTGATGACATCATAAATACAACCCAATTGCCGTACTGTGGAAGTCGATGCAAAGGAGTGACATCACACCACATGTGATGTCACTTATGACATGACATCACAATAGCTCCCCAGGGACTCTTAGTGGCTGGCCCAACACGAGCTCGGCCGAAGAGGACTGCAGATCCTCCTTAGGGGCCGAGCGCAGGCTGTAAAGAGGGCTATTATAACGCCACCATCTGCTCAATTTGTGTATTTCTTTCGTGTATAGTATAAGGCCCCTCTGTGCACCTCCCTACGAAGTTTCGTAGCTGTAGCTGTTATGGTTTCTGAATTACAGCTAATTTACTGCAAAATTTTTCGAAACCCCATGCAAGTCAATGGGGGAAAAAAATATTATGACATCACAATTGCTCGAGTGACATCAGTGATGGCATCACAATTGCTTGACTGACTGATGACATCACAAATACAACCTAATTGCCAAATGTAACAAGATTTTTCGAAACCCCATGCAAGTCAATGGGGAAAAAAAATATTATGACATCACAATTGCTCGAGTGACATTAGTGATGGCATCACAATTGCTTGACTGACTGATGACATCACAAATACAACCTAATTGCCAAATGTAACAAGATTTTTCGAAACCCCATGCGAGTCAATGGGGAAAAAAAATATTATGACATCACAATTGCTCGAGTGACATTAGTGATGGCATCACAATTGCTTGACTGACTGATGACATCACAAATACAACCTAATTGCCAAAGGTAATTAAGGTAATTAGGCTATACACGGGGCCAGAATTCAACGTTTTGATGCACTGTGGGCTCAATTTTTGACCGATCGAAAATCTGTTTTGATACTTTTGTGTAGAACAGTCTAACGATGCAGATACTGAAGTTTGGTGTCGTTTGAAGAAAAAATGTGGGAGGAGTAGGGTTTAATCGTTTTCCCGGGAGGATGAAGAATAATAATACAGGCAAATACAAGAAGTGGCCTGGCGCTTCGCTGGCCCGGCCACTAATAATCAAACAGTGTACAGCTTTAGTCATAGAAATAATAGTATTATTTAATATACTTACAGTCTCCGGGAAACGAAAGATGTAACGGCGGTGGAGTAAAGTTGTATATATTGTAGTTTGCATTATTTACGTATTGCATTGTTTATTGCTTCTTTCTAGCAATATGTTGATACTGCTGTTTTTGCTCTGCACCTTACCTACGGGAATTTGTGTAACTTTTTATTGTTTAATTAGTTGTTGATGGCATTGATGATACTGCTGCTGTAATGCCAGAATTTCCCTACGGGGATGAATAAAGTACTCTATCTATCTATCTATCTATCTATCTATCTATCTATCTATCTATCTATCTATCTATCTATCTATCTATCTATCTATCTATCTATCTATCTATCTATCTATCTATCATGTTTTGTGGTTATTTCTTTGAAAACGTTTTGTATTATTTGCTGTGCAATGAAAGGCTGTAGGCCTGATAGCCTTGTAGCTATCCACACCAGTTAGCTATATAGGTTGAGTCTAGCTGGTGTGGCTGTTATAGTAACACAAGAGAGTTGTCTGGAAATATAATTTGCTGAATCTAAATTTGTTTAATGTTAATAATGTTGTGGTTATAATGTGTTTATTTTTATATTTGTTAAATAATTGAAACATGGGTAATTTATTAATTTTGTTTAGTAATTTTCTATGCAATGGAATTTTATTTGATCAGATTTATTAATTAGAATATAGCCTATAATAATTGTGTATTTTAGAAATGGCGCAGAGATCGCGCATATGTACACCAAACATTAATGCTGTGCATTGGCTCTGCTCTGTGTCACACAGTAAACCACCTGAGACCCAGTACTGCCTCTTGCCTCCTGAGTGTCACCACACACACACCAGAACACAACGCAGTCGTAACGCACGGGTTACAACCGCATTTTAGCCGGTTGGAAAGAGAGTGGAATTAGGTCTTAGACCAGGGTTTCTGTTGTCCCGTAATTGCAGGACATTGATTGGCCTTTAAAATTCATCAAAACCTGTAAATTATAATCTGCAGGACACCGTGTCCTGTAAATTATCTCCCGAGTCCCGATGCTATTAATTATTGTAACCCCGGGTTAAACACCGAGTCAAGAATATTGACCTGTCACTTTATAGTTTGGTAACACTATAGTTGCTAGTACTGCTCGTCTTTAGCTGCTTCTGATTGATCAGTTTGGAGAGGTACACGTTTCTCTAAAATGCTATTGACTAATGGGGCAGCTGGGCGGGACTGAGTTTTGGGATTTTGACAGTGCAGTGAGGTTTGTGTTGCGCTCGCTGCTGTGCACTGGGGCACTGATATAGACGGATACTGTGGCTAATGCTGCTAGCGGCTAACGTTAGTTACTTTACATGGCAGTAAATACTGAATGACCAAATTGATTTAACTTTTAACCATTTCGAGTAACACTGTTTCCATACGGACCCCCAGCGAGGGTTAGTTGTTTATAACGTGACTATATTTATAACGTTTATAACGTACTCCGGTTTCCAGTTTATAATTCGGGTCTGAATACAGCCGTGCTGAGGAGTTGTGGCTATTGTGCAACACACAGGTGAAAACCGTCTATAGCGCGTGTGTTTTCGTCTTAACTTAGTGGGTAGCTACCCAAAGCAAGCCAAGTCTATTTTCTAGTACTCTTATTAGCCTGACTCATTTGTAATGTGTGTTTGTACGGAGACTAGTGTTTTCTGCCTGCCTGCTAACGTGGACGCATGGATCTATTATATTATCGAGACGCTAGTGTTTTCCACCTAGACGAGACGAGACAGATTTAATGTGTCCTGAATTTCATTTGTCCTTTATTTGAAATCTTAAAGGACACGATGTCCTGCAGCTGTGAGTGCTAACGCAAATGCTGTCTTAGACGTTCAAAACCAATATCACCCAGATTTCAACTAAAAATCAACATTGAAAAAATGGTTTGTACTTGCTGGGTTCTTAGTTGTGACTTTGTAATTCTGCCAGTGGAGCTGGATGGCCCAGGGTTTTATTTTCGCCCAGCTCCATCTGTTTGTCTCTTTGCAGGATTTCTCAAAAAGTTATCAATTGATTTGCATGAGACTGGAGAGATTGGTTTGGTTATCAGGCATAGAAGATCTGATGAAATGTTCACACAGATGATTGGCTAATGGCTTCTCCTAAAAAGGACAAAGTTGCATGTAACACCATCAAACGTTGTGGCCAATCAGCTGACAGAAGAAGAGGCAAACCCTCCATTATTGGACCAATCAAACAACATGGAGGCACTGGAGTAGCCTGACTCCGCCAGATGGGGGCGGCATTGTTCCACAAATTCACAATCCAACCTCCGTCTGACCTCGGCTCAAGACTGGAGTTTAAACCGGCTGCCGCCCAGGCGAACCAATCAGCGTGAGCTATGGGGCGGGCTTTAGGCGAGACCGGGTGTGACGCCACCGAGAAGTGCCTGTGCGTTTGTAGTTCTTTCACTATTCAACATGGCGGCGGCTACCGAGGCTAGCTCCAGTGGGCTAGTCAAACATTCTATTCAAAACAATAAGCCAACATAAACGTTAAACACTTGGATCTTACAGTGAGTACGAAACCGTAACTATTGCTGTAACGTTATCAACTATGAACGTTAGTAAACAAGACATTGTTGTAGAATTTGGGGAGATAGCCTTCAGACCGTTGCTAGGCTGGGATTTAGCAGCCATCAGCTAGCTGTAAGGCTAGTGAATGGCTAGCCGTTAGCCATTCACGCAAGTCACACAAACACAAAGCCCTTCTCACCACTGCCCAGTAAACATGTAATCTGTTATAGTTTAAACCATAATTTTTGTTCCAAATAGAAATAAATCATAACATTAATCAAAATGCCACTGAAATATTAGCTAATCAACACAGAACTGCAAAGATCAGTGTGATGTATTGTCCCTTTACTGTTAGCTGAACGCAGTGTATTCTGCTATGACTGGCATGATTGGAATGTCTGCTGTTTATACCACATTAACTCACGTTGGTGTCCGAGTGACATATTATGTTATACAGGCGAGATTAAAGATCTCAGGATATAACAATCAGTTTATCTGATATTTTCCCCCGTATGACGCTTCCATAAATTATACTGTGAAGTGTGAATATAGTTCTCACAAGCATATTGTAGTCCTTTATGTCTGATATTTTGGAGCTGTTACTCGAGAAATTGGTTTATCGATAGAACATAGCTTAAGATTTTGCACTTGCACTTTTGATAGGGGGTAAACAAACGGCATGGGAGCCAATACTAGGAATAAATAAACAAGGAACCATTCTTAAAGTTTGAGATTATATCCAAATACATGCTGCATGGTGTACTTTGTCCTTTCGCAGATTCATCTGACATCAACATCTTTATGAATTTACATCATTAGTGGCCGGGCCAGCGAAGCGCCAGGCCACTTCTTGTATTTGCCTGTATTCTTCATCCTCCCGGGAAAACGATTAAACCCTACTCCTCCCACATTTTTTCTTCAAACGACACCAAACTTCAGTATCTGCATCGTTAGACTGTTCTACACAAAAGTATCAAACCAGATTTTCGATCGGTCAAAAATTGAGCCCACAGTGCATCAAAACGTTGAATTCTGGCCCCGTGTATAGCCTAATTACCTTAATTACCTTTGGCAATTAGGTTGTATTTGTGATGTCATCAGTCAGTCAAGCAATTGTGATGCCATCACTAATGTCACTCGAGCAATTGTGATGTCATAATATTTTTTTTCCCCATTGACTCGCATGGGGTTTCGAAAAATCTTGTTACATTTGGCAATTAGGTTGTATTTGTGATGTCATCAGTCAGTCAAGCAATTGTGATGCCATCACTAATGTCACTCGAGCAATTGTGATGTCATAATATTTTTTTTCCCCATTGACTCGCATGGGGTTTCGAAAAATCTTGTTACATTTGGCAATTAGGTTGTATTTGTGATGTCATCAGTCAGTCAAGCAATTGTGATGCCATCACTAATGTCACTCGAGCAATTGTGATGTCATAATATTTTTTTTCCCCATTGACTTGCATGGGGTTTCGAAAAATCTTGTTACATTTGGCAATTAGGTTGTATTTGTGATGTCATCAGTCAGTCAAGCAATTGTGATGCCATCACTGATGTCACTCGAGCAATTGTGATGTCATAATATTTTTTTTCCCCATTGACTTTTTCCCGTCAAACTAAGTTGACGTGAATTTGGCGCCAATAGTCCTGATGGTGGCGCTACAGCGACCGTCTAAAGTTTCAAACTTTGAAAATTCATAACAAATCAGGCATATGGGCTACGGCTTTGGCACTTTCACTGAAATGTGCGCCCAAATGAGGAGAAACTTTTGTACGCTGCAACCTATGGCCAATTATGAAGTCTAAAGACCGCAAAACTGCAAAAACTGTAAAACTAATTAAACCCTACTCCTCCCACATTTTTTCTTCAAACGACACCAAACTCCAGCATCTGCATCGGTAGACTGTCCTCCACAAAAGTATCAAACAGATTTTTGATAGATCAAAAATTGAGCCCACAGTGCATCAAAATGTTTTACTGTAAATGGTACTTTAATGCAAATTCTTGCTAAATAAAGCTTGAATCTCCACTGATCACTGATGATGTCATCAGTGATGTCATCAGTTTTGTGACATCACTGATGATGTCATCTATAAATCGCTCAGCCTTCCTCTCCATAACATCAGCTCTGCCTTCTGCCCCAGCCCTGTCATGAACTGCAGTGTTCTAAGCAGACTGGATTGCATGCAGCAGATGATAGAAAGCTCATCCATAAGAGACTTGAGACTTGACTTGGACTTGTGACTAAAGACTTGAGACGTGACTTGGACTATAGCTAAAAGACTTGAGACTTGCCCGGCCACGACCCATTGCTGCGCAGCAGCTATTATCTTATCATTGTATTCAATCCTCAAGACCAGCAGATTATGTAACAAGTAACAACAACACCACACGGCCGTCTTTTCTTCGTTTAGTTTATTATCACAAAAGTAAGCAAATAACATTCTCCAGTCATGCGTAAACATCTACCATTCCACTGACAGATATGCTAAAATTCACCAGTCCTTAATGCTAAATAGTAGCATTAAATCATTATATTGGCTAGAGAGCGTTGCGTCTCCAGGACGTTAGCCATCCAGGGTGCGTGCCACTCGGTGTCATATCGTGTCATCAGTTCCCTGAAGAAACGAACAACGATATGTGTTAGTAATTAATCGCTGTTAACGTTAACATTAATCATCAATCATCAGACGTAGCACCCCAACCTCCGGGCGGGCGCCGCCCGTGCCGGGAGCCCCTCTCCCGGCCGCGGGCACCCAGCACAGCCGGCCCACCGCCCACGCCAAGCGGTGGCTACCCTGGGTCTCCGCGGCCGGGAGAGGGGCCCCCGGCATGGGTGGCGCCCGCCCGGAGGCCGGGGCGGCTGCTAGCTAGTTGTGGATTGCTGCTGCCAAGCTAACTCGCAAATGTTGCTAACGTTAGCATAACATCAGTTAATCCAATCCGTTACATTTAACGTGCAAAATGGCCTACCTGTACTTCATCCTCAGTCAGACAGCTGCAGTTATTCTTCTTTCTTTTGGCAAATTGAATGGTCAATGTTTGCACCCAATATTCACCTTAGAAAAACAGCAAAAATCTGCGACCTCCATGCTAACTATTTAGCAATTGTAGTCCTAGCTAGCTGTTTACCAGGCGCTGCCACTGCTACCTCATGAAGGCAAGTCGATCTGATTGGTTGGCGTTGGCACGCCCAGACGGTGACAGACAGACGGTCCATCCAATCACCTGCCAAGTAACTTGAAAAAAGTGGCCGCCCTCTTCAGCAAGGTAGCTTGGCCAAACCCAGATGGATGTTGGTTGTGAAACAAATGTGAACGAACTTACATCCATCTGGCAGCGTCAGGTTAGCACTGGAGAGCCCTGTCCGGTTTAGACAGAACCCCCCATAGAGAGCCGCAGTAACGAGTCCGGAAATCATCGATGCTAACACTCCTGGTTCTTCACAGTTTTCGCCTATGGGAGTTTTGAATGGGTTTTTGGCGCGATGCTTCTAATAATCTCTCTGAGCAACGCTGGCTTAATCAAATGCGAACCAGTGTTTAGTAATATCATCTTCACACACGAGGACCACTTTTACGAGTTTTGAAGCTTTTACGTGCCGTTAAAAGGACGGCTAGCTAGCAAACGGCTAAATGAGACTACACTATTGAGTCGATGGGGATATATACGTCAATAACGTCACCACTTCAAAGGGCGAACACGGAAATTCTCTTTCCCTCACCTGGTTCAGCCCCGTTCAGCCCGGGGTAATCAGTGCACACATCAACAACAGTCCAGGTTGAGTGCTGACGTGACGTGGAAGCCTATGCGACAGTGTGTAGTTCTGGATTAGCTTAGCTCGAGCATTTTACTTCTAGGGCTCGCATTTACGCTACAAAACTCATGAAAGTGGTCCTCATGTGTGAAGATTATCCGACGGAACTCTGGTTCGCGTTTGATTAATCTTGCGTTGCCCAGAGACCGTATTTGAAGCATCGCGGCAAAAACCCATTCAAAAATCCCATAGACAGAAACAGTGAAGAACCAGGAAGTTCGGGACTTTCGCATTCTGCCTACAAAAATACGTCATCCCTGCGGCTCTCTATTAAAAAACAACAACAACAAACAAACAAAAAACTCCCAGTCAAAAGTTTGGACACACCACATTTTCCTTTATTTTTTACTATTTTCCCACATTTTAGAACAGTAAAGTAATCAAAACTATGAAATAACACAGGTGGGATTATGCAAAAAAAGGAAAAAGAAAAAGAAAAGAGGAAGTGTTAAACATGTTAGATTCTTTAAAGTAGCTGCCCTTTGCCTTGATGGAAAACTTTGGAAAGAAATGCATACACAGGATGAACTTCACTGTTTATATTTGTCTAAGAAACTAATGTCAAGCCTTTTAGCAGAAGACTTTAGATCAAAATGGCTTTAGGAGAATGAGAAATCGAAAACATTCAGTCATGTGGGTGCAGACTATTGACTGGTAGTGTACAGTATGTGAAGCACATTGCACTGGATCTTTGTATGAAATGTGCTATACAATAAAATGATTGACTACAGTTCAGTTCAACATAGACAGGCCCGCTCCTCCTCTGACCCAAGAGAGCAACTCACATTACAGCATCAGCACGTGACCGCGGGCAGTGCAACTCTCATTTAGGGCAAAGTGGGGACACCAACACCCCTGGGGGAAGAGTGTGTGTGTGTGTGTGTGTGTGTGTGTGTGTGTGTGTGTGTGTGTGTGTGTGTGTGTGTGTGTGTGTGTGCAAGCGTGCGTGTGCGTGTGCGTGCATGCGTGCGTGTGTGAGTGAGATGGTTTGGGGGGATTTAAGACTGATGATGCTGTCAGCTCTCTCCGGCCCTCAACCCCTGGCAGCGCCTTGTACCCTAACAGACACTGTGTGTATTATCAGTGATGGGGGGCATCCTAATGAATGACCGCTGACCTCAGAAAGGGGATCCGGGCAGAGGAAGTTGAGCGGAGAGGTGAAGAGGGGAGATGGAGGGTAAAGGGCGTCCCGGCGCCACATTACGCCTCCTGTCAATCAAACTGACACCGTCCACAGCCCCGGACACGAAACCCAATCAATTCCGTCTTATGTCAGTGTGGTTATCATTCAACACCAATGGGTTTTCAATGGTAAGGTTACCACCAGTGGGCAAGCTCTGAGGTTTTCCCAGGAAGTAATGCTCAAAGCTGTAGTTCCTCGAATGGCCACTTGAGGCAGGACTCAGAAGTCCCATCGTTCCCGTTCACCCATGTTAAAATTCCCCACTTTGTAACAGTGATTAAGCATCTTTACATCCTGGACTCAAACACGATTTTGGTCTATATAGCTAATTTCACCTTTTCATAACAACTGGGGGGTCATTTCTTATTTATAAAACGGCTCTCTCAAATCAAGCAATCTGATTGGTTCACAGCCATTGTATAAATCCAATAACCGAGTCCAATAACCCATGGCCATGGGTTATTGGACTCGGTTATTGGTTGCCATGGCAACTCTCTTACTAAAAGCCTTTGGTTTAAAAAAAAACAAATGGCGGAGACAGCTGTCAGATCCTTGTGAATCGATCTTCGCTTATAACTTTACTAATACTTCGCAGAAAATGATGTTTTGTACAAGAATAGACGCGGGCTAATGTCTTAACCCCTCTCTCGCGCGCCCTCACTCTTAACCCCGCATTTCTAAATAAGACGTAACGTTACTTGGTGTCGGCATACGGCTCTGGTGTCGGGCTTTGCAAAACGCTCTCGGCTTCTCAGCAAGCGCCAGGATTGGCCAATGTCGACTTCAGTCTCCAGAACGATCCAATCAAATCACCCGCACGTCTATCTTCTTGCTAGAGGTCCCGCCTTACAGTAGTGTTTCAACTGACTCTATCAGAATACAATGCCAGTCGGACTTATAGTATTATTATTATTATATTATTATACTTGGAAACCGTTTTATAAAAGCAATATAGCACTCGAGCTGCGTGGTGTTGTGGAATATATCCCGCTGATAAGCTGTTATCCCACGAGGCCGCAGGCCGAGTGGGATAACAGCTTATCAGCGGGATATATTCTCCACAACACACTTGCTCTCGTGCTATATTGCTTAAATAACTCGCCCATTTGGAGTAAAATAGACAATATAAAAGGGGATTATTGACAGGTCGCCTGTCCAGTGATCGCGCAGCTTCCTGAACATGGACCAATAGCAGGCGGAGTTGCAGCTCTGGGAAACCCCCATCTCATGTCAGCTGCGCAAGAAAGTAAGAAAACATACTGTACAACACTGTGACACAATATCAATACTCTACATTCAAATACTGTAATAATAATGGTAAATATAGCCGCAAGCGGCGATGCGGGGTCCAAGCTTCCGGTGAAAGTTTCAAAGTTTCAAAGTTTCAAAGTTTCAAAGTTTCAAAGTTTCAAAGTGTCAAAGTTTAAACATTTATCATTTCAAGACGGTTTCACGTATCCAAATTCTTTATACAACTTTAGATCAGGGAAGTCCAGAGATGACACAGAAAAAGTTTGGGCTCATTCGGGCAAATGGCCTAGGACGAGTTCGTTTTTTTTTTTGGAAAATCTAGCAGGCTTAAATGGGTGTGAGTTATGGGTCAATACGCAAAAGGGTCTGTTATAGCGCCACCATCTGGCCAATATGGCTAATTTTTTGTCTCTGAGCAGTGGGGCACATTTCCAACCTATGTGCAAGGTCTGGCTACTGTAGCCCTTACGGTTTTTGACGTGCATGCTGTTTTAGGGCAGAATAATAATAATAAACATTACAGATACAATAGGGATCCACGCACTTCGTGCTTGGACCCCTAATTATAATAAGCATCTACAATCAAAGTTATTTTTTCCCTGGATTCCTTGGGTCATTCCGCGATATATTGCTACAAAAGTCTAACAATACAGTTTGTGGGCATTAGCTCCATGTTCTGCTGTAATCAATGAGACGCTTGACCATAACAGTTTCACAAGCTCTCCATTCACACACAGCACAGAAAAACATTGCCTCTTGTCATAAAGTGCTGGTTGGTTTTCCAGCTCACCTGTGATTGCTCAGTATAAGCCCCACCCCCTCTGGCTGGGATTTTACTGTGACCTCCGAGGGGTCAAGGCGGGGTCGCCAAGGCAACGTAATGACTTCCTCCTATAATAAAGACGTGATGTATGAGCGCTGTGATCCCCTGAGGTGACCAGAGGGTAACCCCGACAGAGAGAGGGAGGGAGAGAGACAGAGAGCGGGAGAAAGCGAGAGAGAGAGAGAGAGAGAGAGAGAGAGAGAGAGAGAGAGAGAGAGAGAGAGAGAGAGAGAGAGAGAGAGAGAGAGAGAAATCATGAGAGGACCATGAATGCAACAGGTGCTGTATGGGCAAACAATACACACACACACAGACACACACACACACACACACACACACGCACGCACGCACGCACGCACGCATGCACGCAAACACACACACACACACACACACACACACACACACACACACACACACACACACACACACACACACACACACACACACACACAGTGATGTTGTAGTCTGGTGTTTGTTCGTTTAGCTTCATTGGTTTGGATGCTGTCTGCAGGATATAAAGTCATGGCACGACAAGAAGACACCCGATACCAGATGACCGACATTACCTGTTAGAACAGAGATGTTAGGAGAGAGAGAGAGAGAGAGAGAGAGAGAGAGAGAGAGAGAGAGAGAGAGAATGACAGCAACATGGCCTGATAAAGCTGTCAACGGAAATATGAACACTAGGTGGCGATACACTGCCAGGAACGTGCTGTCTCTCTGCCCCTCTCCCTCTCTCTCCCTCTCTCACACACACACACACACACACACACACACACACACACACACACACACACACACACACACACACACACACACACACACACACACACACACACACACACACACACACACACACACACACACACACACACACACACACACACACACACACACAGCATAAAAGACACACCCAATTCAATTCAATTCAATTCAATTCAATTTATTGTCCACAATGTGGAAATTTGTCTTTGGCTTCACAGGTTTGCTTGCACACATGAAAAGTACAGTACATGCAACAAACAGCAGAATACACAGCACAGGAAATGATAGGGTACATAATACAACATAGAACAGGATGTACAATACAGGCAGCGATAACGGACATGGTTCTGATGTGGATGACGTTTATGAATTTAGCAGATTTATTGTGTTTGGTATGAAAGATTTTTTGTATTATGTTCTTGGTTGCTGCAGGAACTCTATAGCGTCTTCCCGAAGGGGCAGTTTTGTGAACTCATTATAAAGGGGATGTACAGGTTCAGACACAATTTGTCTGGCTTTTCGTACCACCCGTATTTTATCGATACATCCCAGTTGTTCTTGTTCTATCCCAATAATTTTACTCGCCATGTTTGTAATTTGGGAAAGTCTATTTCTGTTCTTGGCTCTGCTGCTCACGGGTAGAGATTTGCCATAAAATGTGGCAGATGTGACGTTCTGCGCGTTCACGAGCCTGCCTCTTGTAGTGGCTCCGGCCGGAAATACAACACCAACAAGAAGAAGATATCCCAACAGAATATATATCAAGGATGAGATTTGGGCACCCTGGTCTTAACAGTACACTTAAGATCATTGGTAAACATGAGACTGGTATGTGTGAAAATTGCAAATTATGCAGGAAACAGTAGAACACGTAATGATTGCCACTATTACCAACATGAAAGACTGATCCTCAAGAATTTGATTTGATGTTATTTGATTTTATTTGACGGTTACAAATTGAAATACAATGTACTAAACAAAGTACAGACACGGATCTAAAAGAATAACATCAAGGATAAAGCACAATAAAGTCAAGACTTATTTCCATTGTGGTCCTTGGTCTAAAACAGGTAGATATAATAAACAACAATATAAACATGAAATAATTAACAGAAGCATTCAATACTGTAGGTTTATGCAATGAGAGATTTAAAAAAACATACATATCAAAATACACAAAAGAAGCTGTACATCGTAGCCTAGACATTGGATTTGATCAAGAAGCCACAATTTGACCTTCTTCTTGAAAACACCTTGGCTGCTTGTACACTTTAAGTGGAGGGGCAACATGTTCCAATTTTTGGCCCAGAAGAACAGATGAGAATGATCACATCCAGCTGGAGTTAAAATAATTTTCGCAATTGAACTCAAGGAATGTGGGGTATAGGGCTATATTTCCATTTTGAGAGGAAACTGGATTAAGAAGAAGAATATAGCCTAATAGTGTCTTATGTCCATTCCGATTGACACTCCATTTCAGAAGGTGGCGGTAATGCACCAAAAGCTGTTTGCCAACCACACTGTAAAAACTACAAGTTCCTCGAGGAACCTCTAGGTTACTCCAAGAACCTAGGGGTTCCTCCAAGAACTCAGAAGTTCCTCAATGCTCCTCAATGCTCTCAGAGGTGCCTGCAGGAACCTTTACTTTTTACGCAGTATGAATATGGTTCCTCAAAGAACCCAATTTGAATTAAGGTTCCTGGAGGCTCTTTAGGCTATATTTTGATATCATATGATATCCAAATATAGTAGCCTAAAGATATGTATGACTTGTGAGTATCTCTGGTATATATAAAACTCACAAGTAATTTTTTCAAGTCCAAGTCAAGTCTCAAGTCTTTGAGCTAGAGTCCAAGTCAAGTCTCAAGTCTTTACAAGTCGAAGTCAAGTCGCAAGTCTTTGAGGACAAGTCTCAAGCCAAGTCTCAAGTCACTGTATGTGTGACTAGTCCCCATCTTTATCATACTGTGAGGATGTTTTTGAATTTATCTCACTGAAATCAAACTTTACTCTGAAAAGGCTTTCTTCTCAAGCATGTCTTTGAGTCATTGAAAAACACTATAAACTAATAATAATAATAATTATTATTATTATATTTATTATTATTATTATTATGTCATCTATAGTGGTTATTTGCATAAAAACACAGTTTGATTAGGAAATGATTGTATCTTTTTTTAATTACTGCTAAAGGTTATATAATATTACATGTAATGTGTTACTTTTGTTATCCCCAACACTGCTATATACACTAGTTGCTCATGAAACTAGCAAATGTGAAGGAACTACAGTATATTTCCTTGATTAATGGGGACTGGTCTGGCTTTCAGACATGGCTTTTCTTTCTGTCAGTCCGGTAAGTGGCTGCCAATCAAATCAAAAGAAGAAGAAGCGCATAGCTTCTGGATGAAAGCAGCGCGAGCCAGCCATGGATGTATTTTTCTCTCTCACTTTTGCAGCACTGAAGCAAAGCAGACAAGGCAGGGCGGTAAGTACGAGCAAGACAGGCAGAGGTTAATTTAAAACGTTTGAAGTTGAGTTTTGTCTTCATTCCGTCTGAAACAATACGTTCATGGGGATAAAACGTTACGTCGCCCACACGTTTGGTCGCAAAAATAACCCCCACTTGTTTGCTAAATTAATGGACATTAGCTAACTAACGTTAGCTAGCTAGCTAACGCTAACATTAGCTATCTAGCTTCCCTTTTAAGTTGAAAAGGCTAATGTATACTGTAACGTTTCTGCTATTTGTCCGGAATCAAGAGGCTTATAGTTGGTACAGGGTTTTTATTCACAGTTATTATCTTACAACTCTTGGCGGTTGCTATGCCCTTAGCTAGCTAGCTGCTTCCTTGTTTTCTGTTCATAGAGACTGACTCCAGGCATGCGCTGTCAGACAGGAAGTTCCCCTTGCATAGCATTCCCCCCCAGGAACACCCCCACACATCAGTTCCTAGCTGCAACCGAGACACTCCCATTACATGTCAAAACCCCGGGTCGCTACATACTCCCCGCCCAACAAAAAGCCAGCTCCCACGCTGGCACCACAACCCACACATATCCCCCTGTACCACAACACACACCCACAACATTTCCATACCCCACATAGTCTCTTCTTCTTCAGCACACTTCTTAATTTTTCATTCCCCACCACCATCATTTAGTTACTTCCCATTAGCGCCCTTTTTTTCAACACTTTTCTTTTCTCTCCAACACATCCCATTCTCCACACATTTCCCCAGGCCCTTTCAACTTTCCCCCAACATCATTTCTTCATTCAACAATACTCCATGCCATGTACATTATCTTTTCCTTTTTTTCTTTACAACCATTTCAACCACCACCATTTCCTCTTTTTTTTTTTTTTTTAGTACAACTCAAAGTCCCCGAAATGTCCCGGAGCCCATTGCTCTCTGCGCGGCCGTGTTACTCTCTGTGATTCTGCCTGTGGGACCAGCCCCGCCTGCAGTGTCTCTGAGACGGCAAGTCCCTGGGTGGTGGTCGTCCGGTCACGGCCGGACGCCCCTCTCCGTGGAAAAGGAGTCCTCCCCCCAGCGGGTCTGGGTGAGACCGCTGGGCGGCTGAGATCCGGAGGGAGGATGCACCCCCCCGGTACGGGGCCAACCTATCCCGGTGGAGTACCTTCCTGCCACCTAGTGGCATCTGCACTCGGTATACCACCTCCCCCATTCTCTCCAGGACCCTGCACGGCATTGTCCAGTGACAGTCCAATTTGGGGCATCGCCCTTTCTTCCTCCGGGGTGTGTACACCCAGACCGGCTCCCCCACCTGGAAATGGTTCCCCCTCGCCCTCACATCATAGTTCCTTTTTTGTCTCATGCCCGCCTTGTCCAGCTGATCTCGAGCGAAGTTATGAGCGGACTCTAACCGGTCTTGCAGCCTCCTGGCGTACTCTCTCCCCGGGGGCGCATCCGGTGCGTCCGGGGGTTTGCCGAACGCCATTTCCGCTGGTGTCCGCAGTTCCCGGCCTAACATGAGCAGAGTGGGTGTGCAGAAGGTGGACTCTTGGACGGCAGACCTGTAGGCCATGATGATGAGGGGAAGGTGCGTATCCCAGTCCCTCTGGTGTTCCTCGGTGAGGATGGCCAACTGTTTCCCCAGCGTCCGATTGAATCTCTCCACAAGGCCATCGCTCTGGGGGTGTAGTGCCGTGGTCCGCGTCTTCTTGATGTTCAGTCGCTCGCACATGGTGGTGAACACCCGTGACTCAAAGTTCCTCCCTTGGTCACTGTGGAGGGTCTCCGGCGCTCCGAACCTGCTGAACATGCCCGCCACCAGTGCGTCGACCACCGTTTCCGCCTCCTGGTCGGGCAGCGCGTATGCTTCTGGCCATTTTGTGAAATAGTCCATGGCAGCCAGGACATATCGATTCCCCTTCTCCGTGCGTGGGAACGGCCCCATTACGTCCACCGCCACCCTCTCCATGGGAGCTCCCGCTGCTAGTTGTTGGAGCGGGGCGCGAGACTGGTCTAGCGGACCCTTGTACGCCATGCAGAGGTCGCAACGGCGGGAAAAGTCTTCGATGTCTCTCCTCATCCGCCCCCAGTAAAAACCCTGTCTAAGGCGGCGGAGGGTTTTATTAACTCCAAAATGTCCAGCCCCTGTGGTTCCATGGCAGCTCCTGCACACCTCCTCTCTCAACGTCTCTGGCACTACTTTCCGCCACTTGCTTTCTCCTGTCGCTGGCTCCTTCCAGGACTTCAGCAGCACCCCGTTGCTCAAACTAAGGGTTTCAAACTCTGACCACAGTCCTTTGGTTGCGTTGGTGGCCCCGGCCACCTCTTCCCAGGGCGGCTTCTGGCCGTCCTCTACCCACTGCAGGACTGGCCACAACTCCCTGTCGTGCTCTTGATGGGCTCTCCAATCCGCCGCTTCTGCCACCTGCAGCCCCCTGCACACCGGTCCGTTCCCAGTATGGTTGGGGCATATCCTCGCTTCCTCTTGGAGTTCTCTCTCTCTCACTTCTCTCTTCTCGCAGTACACATACCCCCTCTCGGCGCAGGGCCGTTGTGACAGGGCGTCTGACGTGACGTTGACGTGGCGCGCTCCTGCCCTGTGCTCTATGGTGAAGTTGTAGTCCGCCATCCTGTCCAGCCAGCGGCACACCTGCCCCTCCGGCTCCCGGAAGGACCACAGCCACTGCAACGCTGAGTGATCGGTCCTGATGGTGAATCGAGGCTGTCCCAGGAGGTAGTATCTGAAGTGCCATAATGCTTCTACGACGGCAAGGAGGTCCCGGCGGGTGACGCAGTAGTTTCGTTCCATTTTGTCAAACATTTTGCTGAAGTACGCCACCACCCTCTCTCCGTCCGACCCCGTCTGGGACAGCACGGCCCCCATACCCCCATTGCTGGCATCAGTGTCCAGTAGAAACGGCAGGGTGGGGTCTGGTGCTCTGAGCACCGGAGCCTCCGTCAGCGCTTTCTTGAGGGATTCGAACGCTAGTTGGCATTCTGTCGTCCAGTGGAAGTCTGTGTTCTTTTCCTTCAGCCGGAACAGTGCCTCTGCGATTTTAGAAAACCCCTTTACGAATTTCCTATAGTATGAGGCGAGCCCCACGAAGCTCTCAAGTTGTCCCTTGTCCCTGGGGGTGGGCCACTCCACTACTACCCGTGTCTTCTTCTCTAGGGTGCGGATGCCCCCCGCGCCGATGCCATGCCCCAAGAACTCCACTTCCCTCTTCATGAAGTGGCACTTGTCTGGGTGTAACTTCAGACCTGCCTCGGCTATCTTCTTCAGGACCTTTCTTAACGCCCCCACTGCTGCCTGGAACGAGCCACCGTGTGTCAATATGTCATCCAGATACACGACGCATTCGTTTTGGGGAATGTCCGCCAGCAGCTTCTCCATTAGTCTCTCGAACGTTGCTGGTGCGTTGCACAGCCCGAAACTGAGTACTCGAAACTGCCACAGCCCCCTCTCGGTGCGGAAGGCGGTCTTTGGCTTGGCTTCGTCGCAGAGGGGCACCTGCCAGTACCCGCTGCGAAGGTCTAGGGATGAGAACCAGGATGACTCCCCCACCGCATCTAACAGCTCTTCGATGATGGGCAACGGGTATGCGTCTTTCTTAGTCACTTTGTTCAGCCCCCTATAATCCACGCAGAATCTCATCTTCTTTTTTACCAACACCACCCCCGACGCCCACGGGCTCTCGGACGGCTCAATGATCCCCGCATGTTCTCCACGGCCTCATTCGCTATTTCCCTCCGCGCTGCTGGAACTCGACGGGGATGCGACCTGACGGGCCACGCCCCCTCGGTGTCTATCTGGTGCTGCACCAGGTGGGTACAGCCCAGCTCTTCATCTGACATCGCGAAAATGTTTTTATATTCCTCTATTACTCGCCACAGTTATATATATATATATATATATATATATATATATATATATATATATATATATATATATATATATATATATATATATATGTGTGTGTGTGTGTGTGTGTGTGTGTGTGTGTGTGTGTATATATATGGAGAGAGAGAGAGAGAGAGAGAGAGAGAGAGAAATATAAGATGGGTAGGCTAGCTTACTATTATTTAACATGCATACAGTCACTGGTGTCATTTTTTAAATCTTTGCACTGACTTGCAATTATTGCACGGTTGCACGATAAATATGCAATAGAAATTTGGGTAACACTTTACAATAACGTACACAAATACTATAGTAGTTACTAGTAAACTAACCATTAACTAATAGCCAGTTAATGAGTAGCTAATGAAAAATTTGGCATTAGTCAATCACTAGTTAATCATAGTTAATGAGTAGGTAGTCATTAGTTAATGATTAGTATCTAATTTCCTGAGTAGAGTAGTTAATCATTACCTAATGATTAACAAATGTCAGCTCATGAAAAGAGTAGTTAATCATTACTTAATGATTCCAAAATGTCAGTGCGTGAATGTATTAGTTAATCATTAGTTAATCATAGTTATTCTTTTTGTGTACCCTATTGTAAAGTGGTGCATCATACTCAGTAGTTTATGAATACTGAATCATTCATTACCTGTCCATTAGTTACTCTTTTCGCACCCTAATATAAAGTGAAAGATATCCTTATCAAACAAACACTCCCTCTAGGTGAGATTCGAACCCTGAACCCCAACATTGTTAAATTGTAAGTCTGGTTCTCTACCATCTGAGCTAACCAGCCTGTTATTTGGTAGAGCCATACTATAGGTCTGTAGAGTCAGAGACTAAGTATTATGTCCTATCCACATACTACTTTCTGTTCAAGTAGTTTTTAAGATATATTCCACCCAAATACTACCTTCTCTCCAAATACTTATAGTTTTAAAGGTATATTCCATCCAAATACTACTTCATGTCTAAGTACTTAGGTATGTTTCAGCCAAATACTACTTATGTCTAAGTTCTTGTAAGTACTTGGACAGAAAGTAGTATTTGGGTGGAATATACCTTTAAACTATAATACTTGGTCTCAGGTTCTACATTCGATAGTATGGCACTAACAAGCAACAGGCTGGTTAGCTCAGATGGTAGAGAACCAGACTTACAATTTAACAATCTTGGGGTTCAGGGTTCTAATCTCACCTGGAGGGAGTGTTTATTTGATAAGGATATCTTTCACTTTATATTAGGGTGCGAAAAGAGTAACTAATGGACAGGTAATGATTCAGTATTCATAAACTACTGAGTATGATGCACCACTTTACAATAGGGTACACGAAAAGATTAACTAATACATTCACGCACTGACATTTTGGAATCATTAAGTAATGATTAACTACTCTATTCACGAGCTGACATTTAGTAATCATTAGGTAATGATTAACTACTCTACTCAGGAAATTAGATACTAATCATTAACTAATGACTACCTACTCATTAACTATGATTAACTAGTGATTGACTAATGCCAAATTTTTCATTAGCTACTCATTAACTGGCTATTAGTTAATGGTTAGATTACTAGTAACTACTATAGTATTTGTGTACGTTATTGTAAAGTGTTACCGAAATTTGATTTAAACTGCATTCACTTTGGAATGTTTTTGTTGACAAAATAATTTATTGTATTTTTGTAGTGTCTTATCCCTGTGTAATGTGTATTTATTGAGTTTATTACAATTCTGAAAAATAAAACCTTGCTTAAAAGACAGCTGTTGTTTCATCACCATCGATTATATTATTATTAGGGGTCCAAGCACGAAGTGCGTGGATCCCTATTGTATCTGTTCCGTTTATTATTTTTATTTTTATTTTTATTCTCCGCT
>NC_139623.1:115751228-115783728 GCF_964638095.1 Poromitra crassiceps
TTGCGCCTTTACTGATCTGTAGATATCCACCGTGCCAATGGTGCCCTGTTGAATCTAAACTCTGAAGCTGAATTGGTGAGTTATTGTTTGTGTGTTTGCATCCCCCCCCCCCCTGGGAAGATGGGTGGAGCTATGGGTATAAAAATTTGAAATGTATTCCTATCTTGTGTGTTTAATCAAAGTCAATCAAGTAAGATGTTAAGAGTTTTGGCCTTAAAGGGACACTCCACCGAAAAACAATGCTGATTTATTTTGCACATCTCACACATCCGAAAACAGTTTCGCAGGCATTCATTTAGTTTGACACTTATTGAGTTGATTTGTGAAAGGTATAGTTTGGTTTATTTGAAGTGTGGTACTATGCGGTACTTGTAATGTCTAAACTTTTAATGCCACCTGCTGTGACACCCCCCCCCCCCCCATTCCCACACACACATACACACACACACACACACACACACACACATACACACACACACACGTGTGAGCCACCTAATTGACTCAGGGCTTGGAGACTCGGACTCAAATTCCCATAATCCATCACTCCCTGGGTGGCTATTCACATGCAACCACCACCATTCTGAATGAAGGACGCCACTTCGAAAAAGTAAGTCTACTATCTTTTTTTGCACCCTATGCCACAGTAGTGACATTAGATAAAACATACAATATCATGCAAAAACAAAATGCCACCTACTGAACCTTGGCCTTGAATCTTTGAATTTGAATTACATACTCCAGATTTTCTAAAGTCAACCTATATGCAAATAGTGTCATGTCAATGTGAAGTTATAAAAGCTAAACATACTACTTCCTATGACTAATTTGTCTGTTTATGCCATGCTCTTCCACAGATCAACATCACTTGCAAAGTAATCAAACTGGTAAAACCCACAACTGAAGCAACAACCTGAGCCGGCACCACCATGAATACAACAACCTTCCTCCTCAGTGATGCAACTGGAACCATTGACCTAGCTGTGTGGGGGTACTGTAAACCTGACATTGACGACTGGTACCACCTGACCAACCTATCCATACATGCATACAAACCAATACATATCTGACAACCACCCCAACCACAACATCAACACCCACCACTGCACTTGAATCATACACAGAACCACCACCACCCACCACTCAAAGCATCTATGGTGAAGTCTCTTCTGCCACCGTCACAAACAAGTACTTCTGTTTTTGGCACCTATCACTACTGTAAACTTTGACTCACATACAAATGTCACAAATGCAATCAACGCCATAAAACAGAAACCGCAAAATACATATCCAATTCTCTCTGTCCATCAATAACCAGGAAACATCATACACCATCCCACTCGCACTTATCACACCACTGCTTGCAAAATCACCAACTCAAATGACTACAGACGAAATGGAAGAAGCTATCCTCATGCTCAATCACATCTGAGTTGACATAATAGACAAATCATAGCCCTGACTCAGACTTGACTCCAAGACTCAACAGTCCCTCCACACAGTCCAGAAACCCCGACTCAGCCCCACACAAGGACCCTCCGTTTGCAAGATGTGCGTCTATATTTCTCATTCTCTCCCCACCTCCTCCCTCCCCCTGCTCTCTTCTCCCCCACACCCCTCCCCCTTCCCCTCTCCTGCTCTCTCCTCTTGCTCCCTCCCCACCTCCTATACCCTCCAACATCTCCCATTCCCTCCCCACCCCATCACTCTCTCACATTCCCCCTGCTCTTCCCCCTTCTCCTGCTCTCTCCTCTGCTCTCTCTTCATTTCTATATTTTCTATATTATCAATTGTTCAAATGTTATCTTTATTCTGTATATTCTTGTTACTGTGTGTTAGCTAGAATCAGCTAGACATACGGTACTTTCTGTGAAGCCCTCTGAGACATGCTTGTGAATTAGGGCTATATAAATAAACTTGACTTGACTTGACAAAATGGATTGATATATTTTAAGTTTTTCATTTCATAAAAACTATTATTTGCAATAAAAACTTATTGTTTGAATCATATATCTGCCTCCTTTGCTGTCTTTTGTCCCAGTTTTTTATGCATTATATCCTAACTCCTTTAGTCAACCTTGAGCTTACACTTTTATTGCCAACTTGTAGATGTCCACTGTGCCCAAGCTTACCCTTTTAAAACATCTGAATAACAGACAAGTAACTTGTTAACTGATAACCTATTAAGCCACTAACAGTTTGACTTAAAGGGTGATTTACACAACCTGAATATTAATCTTGTTATATCTATACAGAGACACTATGAATGTACCATGTGGAGTATCTAGTAATAGTTAGGATTTTACATTAATTTCAAGACAAATGGTTCAAATTCTGGCCTTGTGCTTATGCAGACCAGATTTATGACTACCACCACTACTACAAAAGCATTGGCTTTTCATTGTGACAACCAATTACTTAGATCACCATTCAGGAACAGTTTGTTTAATCCTTTCCTCACTGAGCACATCTATAACCATGATCAGAAGTGTACAGTAGAAGCAGCACACTATCTTCATCCAATGGACTCGGAACACCACAAAAGCAACACCTCAGTAAGCTGTCCACTCATGGCTAACACATCTAAGCTTATCAGGAAGCTAGGATTTGAAATTATGACAGTTTGCCTAGAAAAAGTCCATTGCTTAATAAGCCTCTTTGACAGCCACCATTTGGCTTACCAACCACCACTGCTACTTACTACATATTACTTGCAAACTTGGTACACTTGTGCACCTATCAACTCTGACTAAATGTGCAATTCAGTGTCTATATTATCTGACATATAACCCCCAAGTCACCAGAAGCTTGGACCCCGCATCGCCGCTTGCGGCTATATTTATTATTATTATTATTATTATTATTATTATTATTATTATTATTATTACCTTTATTATTATTATTAACAATAATAATAATATTATTATATTAAGAACATCACAGCAGACATTTCTAAAGGTTCTTCAAAGAGCTTCAAAAGGTTCCTCAAGTAACCCCAAGAATGGGTTCTTCGAAGAACCTTTTCTTGAAGGTTCCTCAAAGCACATAGGGGTTCCTCCACAGCGACAAGCTGAAGAACCCCTAAAGGTTCCTCCAGGAACTTATAGTTTTAACAGTGATAAAACACTAGAAGAAAAAGAAGAAGAAATACACCAACGAAGAAGAACGGCGGGCACTGCGAGACTAGCTAGCCAACTAATAATGCAGTCAATAAATGTCAGTAACCACCAACATACTCTAGAGTCCAGTAAAAAATTCCACACAGAAAAATAAAGATTAATCTAGTGAAGCTCATCTGGCCAAACAGCAGCAATTTGATCGATGTCGGGGGGAAACTATAGAGTCACGGCTGTGTTTTCGGTTCACAGAGAGACCTTGTATTAGCTGCTGTGATAATGTTGTTTTGGCCGTGTAGATAACGTTAGCTGCTTGCTAACGCAGAGCTAATGGATTTACCATCAAGTCAGAAGCTCCGCTAATAACATTACCATATTGTGTGGATAATGCAACAGTTGCAAATATGTCTAACGTTACTACCATTATGCATGGTCACGGAACATTGTTTGACTGACTGCAGTAATCTGTTACAGATCTTCTTGTCTTAGCTGCTGTGAGGCTGCCTATACGTTAACTAGCTTGATGCTAAATGCGGCTAACGAATATAGCTACCACTAATGACGTTACTGTCTTGTGTGGATAATGTAACAGTCGTAAATATGCGCAACGTTACTACTGTTATGGAACGTGAGTTTCTTTCAGCCCTTGCTTTGAAGTGTGGGTCCTGCTTTGCAGTCCATGGGCCCTATCTTGGTACAGGTGATATCCCCTATTTGCGCTTGCGCACCTGTTTGTGCATGCCTTAAGGCAGGGAAGATAGCAGTCCACCTTCCGCACGTGGCCAGGTGTTATGCCGAGTTTTGCACCCCCATATTGTCATATTGTAATGATTTATACAGAAATGTAATTGTTTAAAAGTAATATAATTGTCTGGGTCGACGTGACCTCCCTGTTTTCTAAGTTAAAACAGCCTCGAAATATGGTGGGGATGCAATTCTCGGCGTGGATGCGGAAAGGTTCACGGCATGTGCCCCAGGCGCAAATTAGAGCCGTGCCAAATCATCTGCGTCCCCAAAATGCCAGCGCAAATGGGATTTGGCCGGTCTTAAGTACCAGAATTATTCAAAGGTGTGGCCAGGCAATGCCTGGGCGTTACATCAATAAAAACCAATCGGATTCCCGTCTCGCAATCGCTGTTTGCGCGAGGCATGCAATATGCTGTAATTCTCTCCATATGTAATAGAATGAATTAACTCGTGCCGAGGACAGAGAGAGATGGAGAGAGCTTGTTGACAGATCGTCTGTGGTGCCAACGACCCTCCGGATTATGGGATAGGTGAAGGTGAATAGCCTATGTCCATTGTCCAACAAGTTTTCTCAATTCTCAAAACAGTTTTGAAGTTTCTCAGTGAGTTATAGTTGATTGCCCCACTGAATTGTCTGCTAATACTCAATTTTAGCAGCAGAATTTGATGTCCTGGCATGGCAAGGCTGTGCGTAATGACATATCCAATATATCCATATCAACTCAATCACTCGTAGCATATACAAACATGACCATATTCTCTCTCCCCCCCATTCGCCTCAGTCGTCACGACCCTCCCCCCCAACCCCAAGTTTCTTCCTCCGTTACGTGCAGCACGGGCGGAGTCTGCATGTTCTCCCCGTGCCCGCATGGGTTTTCCCCGGGTACTCCGGTTTCCTCCCACAAACAGCAAAAGACATGCTAATTACGGGCAGCACGCGCGGAGTTTGCATGTTATCCCCATGCCTGCGTGGGTTTTCTCCGGGTACTCCGGTTTCCTCCCACAAACAGCTAAAGACATGCTAGTCAGGGCTGCATAAACCTGCATCTCTATCCCCTGCTCACAGGAACCACGGGGGGCTGATGGAGCCGGGACTCCATCCCGTGAAGCTGAGCTGCGCTCTAGAACCGAGCTTCACCCAAAGACGCTACCCCCACTCTGAGTCTCAACCCCTGGGTTCCTGTCACTGCCGTACCACCCTCCTGAAGAGACGCTACCGCACCTCGACCCCATTCACGTTCTCGCACCCAAACACCCACTTACAATAAATTATCTTTCGTTCAAACCATGGTGTGGTGTGTTAGTGAAAAAGCTCTTAGCACAAAGTAATTGCGCGCTGCTGACGATAGGATAATGCCATCTATCCATTTAGCGCTGAAACGCCTGCTTTGGCATGTGGCACGCCTATGCCCAGTACAATAAAAAACATGCATGCGCTTATGCACGCCCCCAATTTGCATTGCGCGTAGCGTTAAACGAGCGCAAATGCTAAATTACCGCTGTTGCGAAGATAGGGGCCCGTGTGTAGGTGTGCTCGTGGTAATTCATGCAGCGTCCCAAGCGGGTGAACATTTAAATAGCACAATTGAAACACATGCACCACCCCGTCGGGAAACGAGAGGGAATCTCACCAAGCGCCCCCGAGAGAAAGGTCCTTTCCATGCCATTATGACTGACTGACTGACTGACTGACTGACTGACTGACTGACTGACTGACTGACTGCCCCCACAGAAGCGTCTGTAGACCAGGTGGTACGCACGTGGTAAAAAAGGACAGGAAGAAAAGGATGAAGGGAAAGAAAGGAAAATCAGAGGAAGGAAGAGAGAGAAACAGATGGATCACAAGAGAGATGGAGAGAAAAGGAGAGAGGGAAAGAAAGAATGAAAGAAAGAGAGAAATAAAATAAAAACAAAGACAGAGAGAAAGAAAGTGGATTGGGAGGGAGGGAGAGAGGAAGATACGTGGAGGGAAAATGAGAGAATGTGGAGGAGAGAGAGAGGAAGGGATGTGGAGAGAGAGGGAGGGAAAGGGAAAGAAAGAGGGAGGGAAATAGTGGAAAAAGGAGAGGGGCAGGAGAAGAGGGAGTAACAGAGGGGGACGAGAGAGAGAAAACCAAGGAAGGAGAAAAGATTAGACATTCAAAAAGGAGAGGGAGAGAGAGGGCAGAGTGGGAGTGAAAGAGAGAGAGAAAGGGCAGAAGGGAGGGAGATAGATGGATAGAGAGAGACAGAGAGAGGGAGAGCGGGAGGGAGGGAGAGAGAAAGGGACAGAGAGAGAGAGAGAGAGAGAGAGAGAGGGAGAGAGCAATGGAGGGAGAGGGGGAGAGAAAGAGCATCTGTTTCCTGTCTGTAGTCCAGCTGGAGGAGGAACAAATGACAAAAGAAGAAGAAGAAGGAGGAGGAGGAGGAAGTACTGGCAGGCCTGAGAACCTGCCAGCCACACACACACACACACACACACACACACACACACACACACACACACACACACACACACACACACACACACACACACACACACACACACACACACACACACACACACTTCCTCAGGGAAAAAAGTAATACTACTTCCTCTCTGTCGCTCTCTCCATCTGTGTCTATACTGTGTACAGTATGTGAGCATGTGTGTGAGTATGTGCATCTGTGTGTACATGAGTGTGTGTGTGTGTGTGTGTGTGTGTGTGTGTGTGTCACAGTCACATGCTTCTTCAATCACAACAGCAAACTCATAACCACATTATGTGTGATTGTGTTTACGTTTGCATTGTGTGCATGTATGTGTGTTTGTGTGTGTGTGTGTGTGTGTGTGTGTGTGTGTGTGTAAATATGCATCTTTTAGCAGTATGAGAGCTGCTCTCGTTGCATAAAGAAAGTTGATGACGTTAAGATGATTAGAACACTGATGACAAGTGCAAAATCAATCTGAGAAGATGAATAACAGAAGCATTATTACAGCGTTATAACAGACACTGGTGATGATGTTCTATGTCTGATGATCTATGTTGTGTTGTTTTGAACGTTCTGCTCTCGTCTTCTTCAGTGACAGTGAAGTTATTTATCAAGAAAAACAAAAGCAAAATTTACTCTTGAACTCTGAGTGTGTGGAACAGATTCATGTCAAGCATGACTGGCTGGACAGACTGACCATATATTTCTGTTGCCATACTCTCCTCACAATTCTCTTTCAGGAGTGCCCTGTTCACACTCACACACTTGCGCCCAAGTCTTACTGCAAGGGCAAATATTTACAAGTTTCTAGCACTTTTCTTTGAATTACCACTGGGTCAGTACCAAAGGATGTGTTTCAGCAACGAAGTGGTAATTCAAAGATGTTGAGTGCTAGAAACTTGGAAAGATTTGCCCTTGCAGTAAGACTTGGGTGCAAGATAAGGACCATAATCACACCTGGAAGCTGACCAGTGCAACCACAGTCTGAGCTGCTGGCCACTGATCACCTCCACTGGAGCGGTTGATGTTAAGGGCCTCAAGGGCACCTCAGTGGTGGCAATGAGGGAGGGCCAAGTGCTGCCTCTTCACTTTCCCCACCCAGATTTATCCTGCCGGTCCCGGGGATTGAACAGATGACCTGCCGGTTACAAATTTGCTTCTCTAACTTTCAGGCCACCATTGCCCTACCAGCTATTGAAATGTAGTAAGTGTAATTTTAATGTATACTGCAATTCAGCATAGCTCACAACAGGTCGTGCATATGGTCCTTATATCACAGCTACTGGGCATGGTTCACGACAAGCCCCTTAGCTCGGATATAATGACCATATACCATGGCCTGAAGTGAGGTATTCCTTTTCTAAAATGATGACCAAGTATGGCAATCCAATTTAAATAGTTTTTTATTCATAAATAATAGGGCTCTGTCATCGCGAAGGCGGTAATTTTGCGTTAGCGCCCGTTTTGCACTGGAATAGCACCGTGCAAAGCCCTAAATGTGGGCGTGTCGGCCCGCTGTGCTTCGCGTCCTCTCGTGCAAACCTCCATATAGGCGTGTTTATGCCCAAAACAGTATTCACACGTGTGAGATCATGTCCAGTCCACCCCCCTTAAAAGCCACAGTCACGTCTGTGACAGCAGCTTCTTTCTTGCTGAGTGCCGAGGGACAGAGTGAGAGAGAGAGAGAGAGAAAAGAGAGAGGGGAGAGAGAGAGAGACAGAGAGAGGGGAGAGAACGAGAGAGGGAGAGAATTGGAGGGTGAACCAGTTCGGATTCAGGTAACAGACTCCCGCCCTGCCAGACCCTCGTTCCGCCTGGTAATCCAGTTCAAAACGCAAATGACTTTTTCACATCACAGGGGGGTCTTACACGGAGGTGGTCTCCCCGGAGAATGTGGGCTCACGGGGTGGGTAGAGGGAGCGCTGTGCGCGCTCCCACGGAGGAATCTACTGTTACCTCACACCACAGACCTGTATGGTCAGGAATTATGTAGCCTAATAAAACCATGACAAACTAATTCTCATTTTTAAATCAAGGTGTGTTTTTTCTGCATTGTAGGCTATAGTTGAAAATCAACGTGGCATTCTGAGGAGGGAAGAGTGTGTGCACACGAGGTGTTGGAGAGAGAGTGACATCGATCCATGCCATGCGTAATGTATCCAAGCGAGGATTTCCTGCACTGCGCGGAGAATACTGTGTGCGCTCAGGCGTATGCCTGGCGTAGTGGGTTTTTTGCGCTAAGACCTGCTATTTGGTGGCGTTAAAATTAAGAGCACCCAAGGCCCTTTTTTCTAACACATTGTTGCGCTGGAACGCCTATTTTGACACAGGCAACACCCAAACCTCTGTTTACGCTCGGAACATGGCGATGGTATCTTCGCCAGAGAGCAAAATGACACTTGATAGATGATAGGCTAAGAGGCGCACGGACACGCTTGGGCCATGCCTACACCTGTGTCTGTGCTTAGATTCCAGGGCAGAACTGGATGGTGGAGGCAGACGATAGCTTAAGACGCAGGGAAGATACCATAAGAGGCGCACAAACGGCAGCGCAAACGATAGCGCCGTATGACGATAGGGCCCATAATGTTCAAAATAAAATAGTCCCTCCTGGCTGCCCATAGAGAGAGGCAGTAGCTGTGCAACGGACCGTTACAGCTACCTAGCTAGCAGCTAGCAACACAGGCTATCTTTGGTAGCACATTTGGTGGTTGTAAAACCCAATTAGTCTATCTCAACAACCAAGCAATGGATTTCAAAACGAATTCTACCATTGCAAAAAAACACGACTTGTACGTGTTAACAAGCAAGTGTTTCAGTCAGTCAGTACTATCAGACAGCCATAGAAACCCAACCTGATCAGAGCGAGGCAGAGGAGAGGTCTTTGCACACTGAGTCCATTTTGTTCGTATTACTAGTATTTTTATTACAAGGTAGAGTACAGGCCACATTGATACTTAATCAGACAATCATATGTTTCAATAAAACAAATGTAGCTTTCTTGTTTTTAATAACCAACACACACAAAATAAACTCAGACACAAGAAAATAAACACACACACACACACACACACACACACACACACACACACACACACACACACACACACACACACACACACACACACACACACACACTCCAATATTGCAAAATGATGGAAAGTGCTTGTAGATGTTATGCATGAGATCACGCACAAGGGCGTCTATGGGAGACCAGCCTCGCCCCTAACCTCGTCAAAGTAACCTAACCTCTAACCTCGTCAAAGTAGGCCAGAAATGGGTCCCAAACAACAAAAAATCTCTTAAGTTCTCTTGAGTTGGTTCTCAACGTTTTATTAATAAGTGTGTTGTTCTATTCGAAATATGAGACAAGTATTTGTCCTTTCCTGTATGCACAACATGACAGATGACAGGCAGCAGGGCTGAAGGTGTCTGGTAAGGTGCTCCGTGCTGCACCTTCACCTCACCAAGCCCACTGTGGTGCTCCATGGCTGGGTGCCGTAGCACCGTGCCCCGGGGAGAGGGAGCGGAGAGGGGCCAGTGAGTGGAGCGAGTAGCGTGTCTCTCCAGCTGTGTCTCCGCTCAGCCACTCCTCTCTCTCCCTCCCCAAAACACAGACACACAGCGCTGCTTGAATGCCCTTCTCAGATGAGGAGTGATACACAATTGTGCAAAGTAGCCTAATGACGTATACGCTCAATATAGGATGGCTATGAACGAATCAAATCGCTTGATTTGAGGTAACTGTTTATAATACAATAGGCCTCTACAATATAACATACAACACCAGGAGCGCACTATGATAAATGTATATGATAACTTTAACTGTATTGCTTTACCACTGAGTCCCCATTCATTATCAATGCTGCCGACCTAGTGGCACAAAGTCAACATTACTGTGTGACTAACTAACAAACAAACAAACTAAATAACTAACTAACAAGAAAAAGTGAGGCAGGATTTACCCTCCACTGCTTCCCTTGTGTGTGTGTGTGTGTGTGTGTGGGTGTGTGTGCGTGCGTTCGCATGTTCGCGCATCTGTGTGTGTGTGTGTGTGTGTGTGTGTGTGTGTGTGTGTGTGTGCATCTGTGTGTGTCTATGTGTGTGGATGTGTGTGAGTGAGTGTGTGCGCGCGTGCGCGTGCGTGTGCGTGTGCATGTGTGCGTGTGGGGGGAGGAGGGTTGGGGGCCGGCGGTTAGGATTTCCTGATTTGTTTGTTCCTCTCACACACTTTTCTTCCTGGACCAGGCTGCATTTAGACTTCCTTTTCCAGCTATTCTCAGAGCGCCTGCGAGCGTGCGCGCGCAGGCGCTCTGAGAACGCGCGCACACACACACACACACACACACACACACACACACACACACACACACACACACACACACACACACACACACACACACACACACACACACACACACACACACACACAGACACACACACACACAGACACACACACACACACACACACACACACACACACACACACACACACACACACACATATGTACACGCTAATATTAGTATGCATGATGTGTGTATGGTAATGAATATACTGTCTGCTTATGCTCATGTGTGAGTTGTGCAGGTTAACAACAGCAGCAGCAACAACAATACTACTACTACTACTACTACTACTGTACACGTGTGTGCGTGTGTGTGTGTGTGTGTGTGTGTGTGTGTGTGTGTGTGCGTGCGTGCATGTATGTGTGACCTGTGTGTGTCTGTGTGCGTGTGTGTGTGTGTGTGTGTGTGGCGCATGTTTTCAGTATGTGTGCATGTTTTCAGTGTGTGTGCACCCAATTTCAGTGCGTGTGCACATTTTAAATGTGTGTGTCCATGTTTTTCAATGTTGAAACCTCACACGGCCTCTCATAGTAAGGATCATGAAAACAGCAGGTACTGTATGGCAACCATACCCCCCCCCCACACACACACACACACACACACACACACATGCGCGCACACACACACACACACACACACACACTCGCACGCACACAAGCACGCACGCAAGCACGCACGCACACACACACACACACACACACGCACGCACTCACGCAAGCACGCACACACACACACACACACTTGCACGCACGCATGCACGTACGCACGCACGCACACACACACACACATACAGATCAGCGTGTGTGTGTGTGTGTGTGTGTGTGTGTCTTGCTCCTTGTCTTCCTGTTTACCTCCATAATGGAAACTCCCCCTCTCTGTCATTGTGTCCTCTAAACCCCTGATACGTTACACACACACATCTGATAATCTTCATCGGCCATGTCTGGGCTGTTGGTGAGCATCTGCAGTCTTTGCGGTGCATTGCCTCTAGTCGGCGACATCTTGGGGCGTCGGGCTGTCGGTGAGAGAAATCACTCTGATTGACTGGTCAGCTGATAGTGAAGCAGTGCACGAGAAGAGAGGATGCTCTGTTCATTTTCCACCGTTACCTCATATGAATCCAATACACAGATATTATTTTCACAACGTGCTTTCAGTGCCTTGACATTGTCGCTGGATGATATCACCCCACTTTTCCCTAATTTTTCCGCTTACGGAACTTTTTTCAGATGTAATTCTCTATTAGAAGTAGAATATAATATGAAATCGGCAATTTCCATAACTGCACTGATGGCACATCATGTCCAGTCAATCTAATCTATACAGTAAGTTGGCATGGCGCGGATTTAAGAAATGCCCAACTGTGATGTCACTCATGCAGTTGTGATGTCATCAGTGATGTCACTCGATCAACTGGATGTCATTAGTGATGTCATAAGTGATGTCACTCGACCAACTGGATGTCATTAGTGATGTCATAAGTGATGTCACAATTTTGTAAGATTGTCAGCTGCGCATACTCACAACAGGAGAGAGTGGGAGAGAGAGGGAAGGTGAGAGAGTTGTGATCTCAGTTGATGTCATTTATGCGCATGCCAATAGAGCAGGCGAGGCTGCGCAGCGGCTGAGCTGCGGTCGAGGTCGGGCAGCGGAACGATTTCCTAGAGTCCCCACTCTATAGGAAATGAGATTTCTAGTTTTTATAATGCTATATACTTTTACTCTTAATTGAGCAATTTGAATTCTACTTGAGTACTTTTAAATGTACACTGAGTAAATGAGTAAAGATTCAGATTTTTGTTTTGCAGTCTGCACTATGAAAACAGCACAGTAGCATGCACTGTTCATTAACAGATCCAAAATCACTTCCACATTTAGGGCACCCAAACTGGTGGCTCGTTAGTGCAGTGGCCAATTAAATTAATCTCGCTCAAGACTGGCCAATTGAATTAGACATGTGTAGAAGAGCCACACAATTGTAATGATCGCCATGATCAGATTACATTACATTTACATTACGTCATTTGACAGACGCTTTTATCCAAAGTGACTTACAATAACACATTTTTGTGAGCAATAGAGAGATCAACTATGCAACACAATCTATGACAGCTACAACTTCTGAAGGAATAGTGGTAAAGTTTATTTTTTATTTTATTTATTTTTTATAGAGAGAGAGAGAGAAAGATGTTAGTTCAAGAAGGGCCCAGATGGAGCCTGAAAAGGTGTGTCTTTAGTCTTTTCCGAAAGATCGGCAGTGATTCGGCCGTCCTGACCGAAGGTGGAAGCTCGTTCCACCATTGAGGTGCCAGGGATGAGCGACTTTTGAGCCCCCGTAGTGGAGGAGGGGCGAGGCGTCTGGTGACTGGCGACTGGTGGAGGAGCGGAGGGAGCGGTGAGAGGTTTGGAACCTGACCATAGATTGAAGGTACAGAGGAGCTGTCTGGTGTACTGCCCTTTAGGCCAGAACCAGTGTCTTGAATGTAATGCGTGCCGAGATGGGAAGCCAGTGAAGGTCCCGGAAGAGGGGAGTGACATGAGAGAATTTGGGTTGGTTGAATACCAGACGGGCTGCAGCGTTCTGGATGAGCTGAAGCGGTCGGATGTCAGCGGCAGGAAGGCCGGCCCGAAGCACGTTGCAGTAGTCCAGGCGGGAGATGATAAGTGACTGGACCAGGAGTTGTGTCGCTTCCCTGGTGAGAAACGGGCGGATCTTGCGGATGTTGTACAAGGAGAACCTACAGGAGCGAGCTGTCGCAGCAATGTAGGCCGAGCAAGACAGCTGGTTGTCAATGATCACCCCGAGGTTCTTAGCTGTTTGGGAGCGAAGCACAGTGGTATTGTCAATGGAGATGGAGAGGTCTGCTAGAGGGCAGTCTTTCCCTGGGAGGAAGAGTAGCTCTGTCTTACCAAGATTGAGCTTAAGGTGGTGGGCAGACATCCAGTCACCAATGTCTTTGAGGCATGCAGAGATGCGTGCCTCGATTTGGGTGTCTGAGGGGGGGAAGGAAAGGTAAAGCTGAGTGTCATCGGCGTAGCAGTGATAGGAAAAGCCATGAGATGAGATGACCGAGAGATCTGATATAGAGAAGGAAAAGCAAGGGGCCCAGGACAGAGCCCTGGGGGACACCGGTCGTAAGAGGGCAGGATCTGGACATAGATCCTCTCCATAAGACCCGGTATGAACGGTTAGAGAGATAGGAAGCAAACCAGGAGTGCTGTGCAGATCCTAAGATGCCAAGGTCAGATAGAATGGAGAGAAGGATTTGGTGGTTGACTGTGTCAAAAGCAGCGGACAGGTCAAGGAGGACAAGGACAGAGGAGAGGGATGAGGCTTTAGCAGTGTGAAGGGCCTCTGTGACTGCAAGAAGAGCTGTCTCAGTGGAGTGAGAAGCCTTGAAACTGGACTGCAGAGGGTCAAGGAGGTCGTTTTGGGATAGATAGAGAGAAAGTTGTTCGGACGCTGCTCGTTCGACGATTTTGGAAAGGAATGAGAGAAGAGAAACAGGTCTGTAGTTCTGAATAGCAGTAGGGTCAAGGGAGGGTTTCTTAAGCAGAGCCTTGACTCTAGCATCCTTTAGAGTAGCCGGAACAAGATCAGAGGACAGAGAGGAATTGATGAGGGTAGTGAGGAAGGGAGATAGGTCAGGGGAAATGGTTTGGAGGAGAGAGGAAGGGATAGGATCAAGGGGACAGCAAGTGGCTCGGTTGAAGCTGATGTGTTTAAGCACCTCGCTGGGAGAAAGGGGAGAGAAGTAAATCTGGGAACGGGCCAGAGAAGCAGGATTGGAGTCTGGAGTGCTGTTAATGGTATCTGGAGGATGGAAGGAAGAGCTGATGTCATCCACCTTCTTAGTAAAGAAGGTTACAAAATCATCAGCAGAGAGGGAGGGTTGAGGAGGGTGGAGAAGGTGGAAAATAGTTTGCTGGGGTTGGATGCAGAGGACTGGACTTCAGAGATGAAGATGGAGGTTTTTGCTTTTGAGACAGCAGAGGTGAAGTTGGAGTGGATAAGGTGGTAGGAAGAGAGATCTTTTATTTATTGATTAGTTCAGAAGTCTCAGTTTCACTTGACACTGCTGATAGCCATAGCAAAATGGATGTGATTGTGATATTGCTGCTGCTAGCAGCTGTACCTCGTGTGGCAAGAGAATTGCCAAACTGGGCATCCCTGGGCGCATCTGAATGAGCTTTTTAGTATCACACAAGACAAAGACATGGACTTCTTAGATAACACTGCTATCATGCTGGATGTGTGAAATAAATAATTACAATTTTACAAATTACAAACATTTTAAAAGTAACACTGTACTTTTACTTGAGTACTTTTAAATACGTTACTTTCTTTTACTCTAGACTACTAGACTATAGCCTGCTTTTAGTTAATTTTCACTAAAGTATCAAATACTTGTACTCCTATAGGATTTGTCAGTACTCTTTCCACCTCTGCGCAGAACGTGTGCTAGTTGATGGTCGGCTGTAGAATTTGCGATGTGTTCTATTGGAACTTTTTGGCTCCCACACAGGTGACATGAGCCAAAGAAACTGTCTGCCTTCGATGCTCTAGTTCTTTACCAATGCCCTGGTGCAGGTGACCCTTTTCACAGTAACCGTTTTGAGGTGGTATGGAGGAGGAGGTGGTGGGATGGAGACGTACACTTGACTGAACCTCTGGAGGTGAGAGAGAGCAAAGGAGAGAGAGAGACATTAGGAGAGAATGATCGAGGGAACAGAGTGTTTTGGAGAGAGAGAAAAAGAGGAAACAACAAAATAATGGAACGGTATAGACAGAGAAGGAGAGTGAGTGCGAGAGAGAGAGAGAGAGAGAGAGAGAGAGAGAGCGAGAGAGAGACATAAACAGACCACAGCAGATGTTCCAGTCAACAACACATTTCAACGGAGTGTAAGAATAATCATGTAAGAAAAGAGGAAAAATCATCTGCTGGCCGCGTCTGGCCCGTTAAAACTAACCACAACCAGACTGCTGTGAAAACTGAAAGCTAAAACAGAAAACACACACACACACACACACACGCGCGCGCACACGCACGCACCACGCAACTTTTTTTAGGGATGTAAACACACTTCTAGATGGAAAATGTGCTCTTTTCTTTGAATTGTTTTTATTGCACCATAACCAACCCTGTTTTGCTCAAATGTTTACAAACAAATGTAAACAAACCAATGAGTACATACATCTAAAACTCAGGAAACATGATCGCAATGATCATGTGATCGTGTTCATAGACATGATTTGTTCAGATGTGTGTGTGTGTGTGTGTGTGTGTGTGTGTGTGTGTGTGTGTGTGTGTGTGTGAAGGCACCAAAACTACAATACATTGTTCTAATGTACATGTACACATAGTTGTACAAGTACAGTCAAGTATCAAAATGTCTACGGGATCCAGTATCTGCTGCCAACCTTCTTGAAACACCCGGCTACACTGAAAATTTCGGTAACGCATTATATTAAGGTTCTATTAATAACCGTTAATTAATAGGTAATAAGGCTCTTATAAGGTGCTTATTAACATTATTATTATGTTAATAATACAAGTGTTAATAATCGCATTATAAACATATTTATTGGTAGCTTATAAGACATTTATAAGCACTTTATAAACACCTTTACTAGCTGGTTTTGTTACTTCATTATGCTTAATAAATAGTTTGTTATTACCTTATTAGCAGTAACTATGCACTTATTAACAGGTAACTATGCTTTTTGCAGGTACCGGATCTAAAGCGAGAACAGTGCCTTATTAAGGTTAATAAATCCTTTATTATGCACTTACCGTATTTCCTCTATTAGTGGCCTCTATTCCATTACTGTGCCTCATTAGTCTGCCTCTGCTCTAATATAGGACGGGGGCATGGCCTGCTCGGACAAATAAAGGCCCCTCCCTCAATACAGGCCGGGTCAAAAAAAAACAAAAACGAAGGAGCAAAAACTACGGTGAATACGGTACTGTAAAACACAACGCATCTACCGTGTGACGTAACCGGACGTAACGCAGAGACGAAAGTTTGACGTTAAGTTTAAAGAGAGCGTTGTGCAATATGCAGCGGAACATTTGGTACAGTGTGATGTGGAATCAGCCCTTCAAGCCTACACGATGCCTACGACGAGTGGATAGCTGGGGACGAAGATAAGCAGTACACAGCTGGAGGTGGAAACCTAAGAGTGCCTGCTCGACGCCTGCTTGTGGACTGGGTGATCGCCGCCTGGGACAAGCTGGACAAGGATCTGATCAAAAAGTCCTTCCAAGTTTGTGGACAGTCTGTGAAAACTGACGGGAGTCAAGACAACCTCATCCACTGCTTCAAGCAGGCACAGCCCTGCGCCGCTGGACGGGAGGCTCTCGCCCAGCTGCATTAGCGGGACCAGGAGAACAGACAGGCAGCCGAGGATGAGGAAGATGAAGAGGAACTGGTCAACAATGAACTTGTTGTTCTGGATGATGTTGATGATGATGACGCGGAGGATACCGACATACTAGATGAGGAGGAGGAGGATACTGAGTGAGTGAGTGACCAATATTTATTTGCGTTGTTTGGTTTTATGCAATATTTTGCAATAAAAGTCATGAAAATAAAGGAGTATGTCCATGAGAGTTTAATATTAAGAAATAAAGGCCTCACTCGATTACTGGATCTAATATAGGACGGGGGCTCTCTGCGGCTCAGTAAATAAAGGCCCCGGTTACTATTAGAGGAAATACGGTATTGCTTTTTGCAGGTACCGGATCTAAAGCGAGAACAGTGCCTTATTAAGGTTAATACATCCTTTATTATGCACTTATTATGCTGCCTCAATGGAGGCAGATGTCTGAATGGCCAAACGGCCAGGGGAATGATTCTGAGAGATGTGTGTTTCACTCAGGGTTTTGTGTCTCTAATACCGCTTTCAGACAGACACGGTTCTGGTTCTGGCTCTGGCTCCGTTCTGGAGTCTCAGAACCTTGGTACTTTCTGGCGAACCAGCCCGTGTTCACACCAGTTTAAGTGGAACCAAAGTGGGAGGACATTATTCGGTAGTCCTTCTCCAGTTTTTTAAGTTTATTAATTATTTGGTCTGGCGTTCGAGTGAACCCAGCCTTGGCCATCTCTTCTGCAAGTTCGGCATACGACTTGTTCTTTCTTGTACTGCTTTCTAGCTTTTCTTGAGATCCGGTAGATGCCCAAATTACCACTAAACATTTGGTTTCCTCAGCAGACCACTGCAAATTATTTTTCTCCGTGTTGTCACTGCCTTCTTCTCCTTCCTGCTCGTTTTCACTGCCTAGAATGAGACACTCCCACTGATGATGTCACGGTTCCCAAGGAAAACCAACTATTTTTTGGTTCCGCTTAGAACCAACTTTTCAGGTTCCGAACCAATTATTTTTTTGGTCTGAACCAGTTCAAATTAGGGTTCTGGAACCGGAACCGGCATGGATCCCTGCCAGTGTGAAAGCTCTATAAGAGGGGCAGAATTGCATGATGGGACAAAAATGCAAATTAAGCCTCCCAGAGCCTTCTAAACGGCCAATAAGAGGTTTTTCTTGAATAACTCTGGAACCGACGCTTGGATCTTTCTGAAATTTTCATCGCTTATCCAGGAAGTGAGCATGGGCTCATGAGGTACCTGCAAAAAGCATAGTTAACTGTTAATAAGTGCATAGTTAACTGCTAATAAGGTAATAACAAACTATTTATTAGGCTTAATAAAGTACCAAAACCAGCTAGTAAAGGTGGTTATGAAGTGCTTATAAATGTCTTATAAGCTACCAATAAATATGTTTATAATGCGATTATTAATGATATGATATGATATTTTCATTTATATTGCGCCCCTCAGCCAACTTTTACATTGGTCCGGGGCGCAGCCCGAGGGAAAAAAAAGAAAAAAAAAGAATAGACAGGACAATGGAGACAGGGAAACCAGGCAGACGGACAGACAGAGAACATAAGTACACCTCAGATGCACAACACAACACCAAAGTAGCTCAGTGATCATCTAGAGCGAAAAGGTGGGTTTTGAGCAAGGCCTTAAAAGTCTGTAAGGTGTTGGCAGACTTGATGTTCAAAGGGAGCTTATTCCACAGTGTCGGCGAAATCACTGCGAAAGCCCGGTAACCCCTTGTCACCAGTTTGGCTCGCGGGACCCTCAGGCACAGTTGATAATTGATCTGAGGGACCTGGAGCTGACGGATTTGACTAGGAGTTCCTCAATGTAGGCTGGGGCGAGACCGTTGAGGGCTTTGTACACAAACATCAGCGTCTTAAATATGACTCTCTTCCTCACTGGGAGCCAATGGAGAGAGACAAGAACTGGGGAGATGTGGTCCCTCATTCTGGTCCCTGAGGCCAGCCTGGCAGCAGCATTTTGGACGCGCTGGAGGGGGTAGATGGTTTTATCAGGAAGACCAGAGTAGAGGGAATTGCAATAGTCCAGTCGTGAGAAAATGAGCATGATGATGACTTTCTGAAGGTCGCTGGGGGAAAGGAAGGATTTGATTTTTGCAATGATGCGCAGTTGAAAGAAACAGGATTGGACCACTGATCTCACTTGATGGTCGAAGTTGAGATCCGAGTCAAATAAGACCTGGCTTCTCATGTTACTGGAGATCTGAGTGACTGAGGTGGTGCTGCCAAACAGAATGATCTCCCCCTTGCTCTCATTCAACTGCAGGTGGTTTTGTGACATCCAGTCCTTGATGTTGCCCAGGCAGGTCTTCAGGCGGTCTAGACCTGTGGAGTCAGCTGTTGTGAGTGGGAGATAGATCTGTGTATCATGTAGCAGTGGAAGGAGATGTTATGCCGTGTAATGATTTGACTGAGAGGGAGCATGTAGAGATTGAAGAGGATAGGTGCCATGATTGAACCCTGTGGGACCCCGCAGGTGAGGTTGGCTTGCTGGGAGGAGAAGTTGGCTAGACACTGGCTAGACTTAACACTTATATAGTATTGTTAACATAATAATAGTGTTAATAAGCACCTTATAAGGGCCTTATTATGTATTAATTAACGCTTATTAATAGAACCTTAATATAAAGCGTTACCAAGATTTCAGATAAAAACACGGGTGTAAATTACTTTTCAAGTCAACTTGGCATTTCAGGGCTTGTGGAGACTATGCCAGGTGAGCATTATGGAGTCTTTTTTTGTTTGAAAGTTGGTCACCATCTACAGTACTTCAACTATTTAGGAGAATTCTGTCTTGCTGTGAACCTCCACAATGTTTTGTTGACTAAAGAACTTCACCCGTCCTTCCAGCTGCATGCCCGAATTTTCATTTTTGGTGAACTTATCCTTTAATGGGACATAGTGTGTTAAAAATTGACGCCAAGCGGAGCAAACCTCAGTATGTTCCCAGCGAGCATTTTTCGGTTGAAAAGACATTGCAACGTGCAAGAAAAGTTCAAAAGTGACAGTTTTTTCACCCACAATTTACAGACGTTGATTGAACGTTCACATTTAGACCATATTTCACCAGGATCTTAAACTAAAAATGAAACACGTCACAAGGGATTCAAATGACCGATCTCCCGCATTGCGACCACCCACTGTGCTCTATTAACTGAGCTATCCGATCACTTAAAATACATGGGGCGCCAGGCACATATATACTTCATCTCAATCTCTATCTTGTACACAACTTGTGCATGATTGTACGGTACCACAGGCTAAACGATCATATGGGACAGGTGTATTTTATATCATGTGTACCAGGCTATTATATTAGGCAACAGACTAAAATGATGTTGACTGTGTGTGTGCATGTAGTCTGTAGGCTGTACGGCTTCAGAGGTTAACTTCATTTAACACCGGCAACTCACGGGGTACACAGAGCCTCATATACAGTCTGTTACAATAACATAGCGTGCCCAGAGCACACACTTGATGCAGTATTGCTTCGGATTCAATTCTGGGCAGTCTAGTCAGTCACAGCTAGCAACTAAGTACTTGCACATGCCCGTTACTGCAGGAACTCAATTCATTATTTTATAGTATTGCGCTAAAGTATTAACCATAGTTGTGTCCTGGAAGCTTTTTGCTGGCAGCACATAGCCTATATAGTCCCATATTTATGATATTTCATGTGACATAAAATGCGTTGAAATGTAGTGTTTGTGTAGACCAGATTTCAAGTCTCAGTTACACAATGAATGCTATTTCAAGCTACAATGAACGTTTAGCAATATGATGAACCAAATTGTTTTTTGACACGATGTTGTAACCGCATTTTAGCCGGTTGAAAAGAGGATGGAATTGGTCTTAGACGTTCAAACCCAATATCACCCACATTGCAACTAAAAATCATCGTTGAAAAAACGTTTTGTGCTCGCTGGGTTGAGGAGTTGGTGAGAATGTGTTGAACACAGCAGTGTGTTGAGGAGTTGGTGAGAATGTGTTGAACACAGCAGTGTGTTGAGGAGTTGGTGAGGATGTGTTGAACACAGCAGTGTGTTGAGGAGTTGGTGAGGATGTGTTGAACACAGCAGTGTGTTGAGGAGTTGGTGAGGATGTGTTGAACACAGCAGTGTGTTGAGGAGTTGGTGAGGATGTGTTGAACACAGCAGTGTGTTGAGGAGTTGGTGAGGATGTGTTGAACACAGCAGTGTGTTGAGGAGTTGGTGAGGATGTGTTGAACACAGCAGTGTGTTGAGGAGTTGGTGAGGATGTGTTGAACACAGCAGTGTGTTGAGGAGTTGGTGAGGATGTGTTGAACACAGCAGTGTGTTGAGGAGTTGGTGAGGATGTGTTGAACACAGCAGTGTGTTGAGGAGTTGGTGAGGATGTGTTGAACACAGCAGTGTGTTGAGGAGTTGGTGAGAATGTGTTGAACACAGCAGTGTGTTGAGGAGTTGGTGAGGATGTGTTGAACACAGCAGTGTGTTGAGGAGTTGGTGAGGATGTGTTGAACACAGCAGTGTGTTGAGGAGTTGGTGAGGATGTGTTGAACACAGCAGTGTGTTGAGGAGTTGGTGAGGATGTGTTGAACACAGCAGTGTGTTGAGGAGTTGGTGAGGATGTGTTGAACACAGCAGTGTGTTGAGGAGTTGGTGAGGATGTGTTGAACACAGCAGTGTGTTGAGGAGTTGGTGAGAATGTGTTGAACACAGCAGTGTGTTGAGGAGTTGGTGAGGATGTGTTGAACACAGCAGTGTGTTGAGGAGTTGGTGAGAATGTGTTGAACACAGCAGTGTGTTGAGGAGTTGGTGAGGATGTGTTGAACACAGCAGTGTGTTGAGGAGTTGGTGAGGATGTGTTGAACACAGCAGTGTGTTGAGGAGTTGGTGAGGATGTGTTGAACACAGCAGTGTGTTGAGGAGTTGGTGAGAATGTGTTGAACACAGCAGTGTGTTGAGGAGTTGGTGAGGATGTGTTGAACACAGCAGTGTGTTGAGGAGTTGGTGAGGATGTGTTGAACACAGCAGTGTGTTGAGGAGTTGGTGAGGATGTGTTGAACACAGCAGTGTGTTGAGGAGTTGGTGAGGATGTCTTGAACACAGCAGTGTGTTGAGGAGTTGGTGAGGATGTGTTGAACACAGCAGTGTGTTGAGGAGTTGGTGAGAATGTGTTGAACACAGCAGTGTGTTGAGGAGTTGGTGAGGATGTGTTGAACACAGCAGTGTGTTGAGGAGTTGGTGAGGATGTGTTGAACACAGCAGTGTGTTGAGGAGTTGGTGAGGATGTGTTGAACACAGCAGTGTGTTGAGGAGTTGGTGAGAATGTGTTGAACACAGCAGTGTGTTGAGGAGTTGGTGAGGATGTGTTGAACACAGCAGTGTGTTGAGGAGTTGGTGAGGATGTGTTGAACACAGCAGTGTGTTGAGGAGTTGGTGAGGATGTGTTGAACACAGCAGTGTGTTGAGGAGTTGGTGAGGATGTGTTGAACACAGCAGTGTGTTGAGGAGTTGGTGAGAATGTGTTGAACACAGCAGTGTGTTGAGGAGTTGGTGAGAATGTGTTGAACACAGCAGTGTGTTGAGGAGTTGGTGAGAATGTGTTGAACACAGCAGTGTGTTGAGGAGTTGGTGAGGATGTGTTGAACACAGCAGTGTGTTGTGTTGCTGATTTTAAACATTCCATTGTTTAAACTGTAACACAAGACTGTTGTTCAGCTTTTAGAACAGGAAGCGGATCCCTTTTATATCAACAAGTTTAGACTGAAGCACGTTGTGGTCCAGATGCTGCTGGCCTGTCACCTCTGTCTGCTTTCATTCAAACTTTCACACAATATGAAAAGAGAATAGAAGTTGTTACTTTTATTTGACCCACCCCTGAAGTGCAATCGCTAGTTCATGTTAAAGGACGGCTTTCCTGTGGGGAATATGAATATATATTAAATCTCACGCCCCTAAGGTTTTCGAATCCGTTGAAATTTTTGAAATTGGTTGTTCACAGCCAGAGCTATCAACCATCTCTCACATATTTTTTGGCCCAGCCGACGCGTTTTACGTCAGATGGGCCAAGTCCGCCTTGCGGAAGTCGAGCACCTATGAACTACACTACTTGTGGGCCTGTGCCGCCATGGTCCCGCCTCTAGAGGTCCTCCACGCCCCTTCAGAGGTCTTGAAGAAAAACAAAAGGCAGCCATCTTTTTCCACCGCCTAGCCTACGGTAGCTAATGTTAGCTTCCCATAGCTCCTTGCAAAGAGACCATATCTCGGGAACAGAAGCACGTACAGACACGGGACTGGCGGCATTGGAAAGCTCGTCAAATTTTACATCTAGTAGAAGGTGCGTTGAAGTAACGAAATCAACGCTGAGCAATGTACCCGTTTTTACACATTTTTACATGAAATAGTTACAACATCAGATGCTCCTAACTCCTAGGAAAATGCCTTAAAATGCATGACATTTTTTTATGAAGACATCTCCCGACATATATACTACCGTTTAAATTTGGTGCAATTTGGAGGCAATTTTTTTTTTATTATTCTTCTTCTTCTCATAATGTTTTTATGTCGAAGCCTTCTTCTTCTTCTTCTTCTTTGAGTTTTATGGCGGTTAGCAAACATATATGTGCATTACCGCCACCTACTGGAGTTTGATATCAGCCAAATGCCTGAGGGGTGGGCGTGGAATCTAAGGCCACGTGAGCCCAGTGCATTGTGGGAACTGTAGGATTTTGGCTCCCGGCTCCAACTTTTTCTCTCTTTCAAAACAATCTGGCAACAAGATATGCAAGTGAGACAATTGCAGGATTCCCCCACAATTCATCTCCTCATAGTCCCACCTCCACGAATAAACAGTTCAGTTTGTTAATCAGCGCAGATTGTCCACATGCAAGTGCTGATCACTCGGATTTTGGATAAATAAATAGCCCAGGCTGAGAAACATGTGATTGATTGCAACCATTTAGTTATCCTCATGGATATTTCAGTGGTGAGTGAAATTAGTTGGATAGTGATTATACAGTGATAATCTGCGCCAGATCTGACTCGTTGTGATATGACTTAAGCTGGCCCCGATTGGGCTCTCTCGATTCATCCGGGTCCGTCCGTGCTTGCTGGGCTCTGTCACAGTCAGTCAGACTAACATTAGGTTACAGTCTTCTCATCTGTCACAGTCAGACTAACGTTAGGTTACAGTCCTCTCCTCTGTCACAGTCAGTCAGAGTAACATTAGGTTACAGTTCTCTCCTCTGTCACAGTCAGTCAGACTAACATTAGGTCACAGTCTTCTCATCTGTCACAGTCAGACTAACGTTAGGTTACAGTCCTCTCCTCTGTCACAGTCAGTCAGACTAACATTAGGTCACAGTCTTCTCATCTGTCACAGTCAGACTAACGTTAGGTTACAGTTCTCTCCTCTGTCACAGTCAGTCAGACTAACATTAGGTTACAGTCTTCTCATCTGTCACAGTCAGACTAACGTTAGGTTACAGTCCTCTCCTCTGTCACAGTCAGTCAGACTAACATTAGGTTACAGTTCTCTCCTCTGTCACAGTCAGTCAGACTAACATTAGGTTAGAGTCCTCTCCTCTGTCACAGTCAGTCAGACTAACATTAGGTTAGAGTTCTCTCCTCTGCCACAGTCAGTCAGACTAACATTAGTTTAGAGTCTTCTCCTCTGTCACAGTCAGTCAGACTAACATTAGGTTAGAGTCTTATCCTCTGTCACAGTCAGTCAGACTAACATTAGGTTAGAGTCTTATCCTCTGTCACAGTCAGTCAGACTAACATTAGGTTAGAGTCTTATCCTCTGTCACAGTCAGTCAGACTAACATTAGGTTAGAGTCTTATCCTCTGTCACAGTCAGTCAGACTAACATTAGGTCACAGTCTTCTCCTCTGTCACAGTCAGTCAGAATAACATTAGGTGACAGTCTTCTCCTCTGTCACAGTCAGTCAGACTAACATTAGGTTAGAGTCCTCTCCTCTGTCACAATCAGTCAGACTAACATTAGGTCACAGTCTTCTCCTCTGTCACAGTCAGTCAGACTAACATTAGGTCACAGTCTTCTCCTCTGTCACAGTCAGTCAGACTAACATTAGGTCACAGTCTTCTCCTCTGTCACAATCAGTCAGACTAACATTAGGTCACAGTCTTATCCTCTGTCACAGTCAGTCAGACTAACATTAGGTCACAGTCGTCTCCTCTGTCACAGTCAGTCAGACTAACATTAGGTTAGAGTCTTCTCCTCTGTCACAGTCAGTCAGAATAACATTAGGTAACAGTCTTCTCCTCTGTCACAGTCAGTCAGACTAACGTTAGGTCACACTCCTCTCCTCTGTCACAGTCAGTCAGACTAACATTAAGTTACAGTATTCTCCTCTGTCACAGTCAGTCAGACTAACATTAGGTTAGAGTCTTCTCCTCTGTCACACTCAGTCAGACTAACATTAGGTCACAGTCTTCTCCTCTGAGATTTATAGTAGGTTTGTGAATGATCAATCATTCATGATAGTGGATATATTGGCGGTGCCCAGGCAGTTGGGGCCCCCAACAAACTCTGCTTAAGACCCCAAAAAGGCTTGGGCCGGCCCTGGGTGTGCAGCATCTATTTCTTTATTGAGGTACAGATTTATTTTGTGAGCATGTTGTTTGGTGTAGAGCTATACTTTCACCTGTCTCCTTCATGGCTTGTGGCTGAATGGTGAACTGATCCAAGCTCACTTTCAGCCTCTTCTTCCAAGCTTCCACTCAGCACATGCACTCTTCCCCAGCACTGACCTGACATCAGCCCCCCCCCCCCACGAGGGGTGTGGGTGGAGCCAGAGAGCCACGCCCAGGCCTGTGATTGGCTGGGGGGGAGCTGTCAGCCATCGGCGTCCGTGGAGACGGTAATTACTGGTGGGATGTTTGTGCATCTGCAGGATCCTCCAGCGACAAAACAGCAAACCACAACACAACGCTGTTTGTCTCCTCCTTCATGTTATTTATAGGTCTGTTTATTAGACACACACGCAGACGCACACACACACACACACACACACACATACACATACACACACACACACGCACATGCGCGCACACACACACACGCACACACGCACGCACGCACACACACACACACACACACACACACACACACACACACGCATACAGAAACATTGTTTTTCTGCATGATGAAAGACGTTGATGAATGTGTGTTAGTACATGCATGTGTGTGTACATGTGTTTTGATCTGCCTGATGAAAGAGTACATTCACATGTCTGTGTGTGTGAGTGAGTGTGTGCACGAGTGTGTGTGTGTGTGTGTGTGTGTGTGTGTGTGTGTGAGAGAGAGAGTGAGTGTGTGCACGAGTGTGTGTGTGTGTGTGTGTGTGTGCACGAGTCTGTGTGTGTGTGTGTGTGTGTGTGTGTGTGTGAGTGACAGAGTAATATAACAGAGAAGTGCAGTTTTTGATTTTTGTTAAGACTTCAAAGCATGGAGGAATATTCAGACATGCCAGCACACCCACACACACACACACACACACACACACACACACACACACACACACACACACACACACGCACGCACACACACCCATGCACGCACACACACACGCATACACACACACACGCACGCACGCACGCACACACACACACACACACAGAATCAGAATCAGAATCAGAAACACTTCATTGCCAAATGCATCACAAGGACACACAGGAATTCATTCTGGTGAATCAGCACACTCGACAAGATACCGATAAAAAATGTGGGAATTTAAGGTTGCGGTTTTTATTAGGAAAAATGACAGCATGAAACATAAATACGAAAAAAATAGCGCTGCTCGGTGAACCATTTCCACGCCGACTTTAATAGAAGGCCCGGATAACTTGGAATTAATTGACTTACTTGCACATCCATGCCGTCTGTAGTGTCACCGCATGCAGCCGAGACGCTGCAAAATATCCCAGTTTTTGACGTACCGCGGCCCGCAACTCGAAACTCATTTTGGCTCGTAATCCAATACAACGACTGTCTGGCTTGTGAACACTTACTGCTTGATAAAAAGTAAATAAAAATAAGGGGGAAATATAATATGCTGCTACTGTCGTCAGTGTGTAAATCATTCCTGTCAGGTCATGACAGCAAAGTGGATTTCACTTCCTAGTAGGATAGTGAACTTGATTCAGTGTTGAGAGACTCATTCATCAGTGGACGATACAATGTCAATCTTAGCAATCTATCCAATCAACAACCAATTCGGTTGAATAAATTCATTGTTTGGTATTGATTGGTGAGGGCGGGTTAAGCTCCACCTACTGTAAATATAATTGGTTGAAAAACACATAATTTCACTGTTCCTTGTCAAATGCATGTGTTTTCAACCAATAATATTTTGGATGAGATAAATTACCATGGGAATCAAACGCCCTAGGGGAGGATTTTTTTCTCCTCTACCCCCCGAGGGCATGACCAGGGCATGACAGACTGGCACAGACTCTGGGGCCCTTTACACGAGGACAGTTTCTGGAAGAAACGACACAATAGCGTTTCCTTCACACCTTTTCCTTCACACCTTCTCCCTGTTTACATGAGCGCTGTTGAATTTTTAAAACGCCGTAATGTACATGCCAGGTTGCTAGGTGGCAGTGTGATCACCTTATTCTTTGCCCATACAAGGACTCTTCTGCATGACATAATTTCGTAATTTAAACACGGAAGTAGAGTACGCCTTCCGCAGTCATTTAGACTTGCCAAAAAGCTTTTTTCAAGCTAAAAAAAAAACTGTTTTAAAGTTTTAATATTTGTCGGGTGAGAATGTAACATATATGTGACCAGCTTATCAGAATAACGCCTATTAGAAATCTTTAACGAGCAGCGAGGACCGGGAGCGCTGAGTGTGCTATCTGTCAAACCCTACTGTAGGCTACTGGCAGTGAGAAAACACTGTCGACGTGCTTTGTAACTATAACGTTAAATGCCGACCGGGTACAGCCATCGGCTCCTCGCAGCAGTAATGTTATGAACATGTAACTGAAGTTGGCGCAGTGTAGCTTAATTCTGAATGTTGCCAAACTTCATTCATACTGACGTTTTATTTTGAAAATGGTTGCCAACTCGCGCACGGCTATGGCGTAATCGCGTGTGTCGCGTGTGCAGGCACGTCAGAGTTTCTGAAATGTGCCGTCTCAAAGCGATTACATGGAACGATCAGCGGGGGGCGTCTCAAAGAATTTCACTCTGGAAGGTGGTTTCAAAATGTGTCGTTTCCTAAGCCCAAATTCGCCAAGGGAGGCACTAACGGTACAATAATTCCCCGTCACCATAGGAAACCGTCCTTGTGTAAAGTGCCCCTGAGTCTGCATGCCGCTCCATCACTGCCCTACAGGGGTCACTGTTGTTGAAGCATTTTAAGAAAGCATGATTTTTATTAAGAAAAAACACATTTGATTGATATTTTATTAAAAATATATATATATTATCATATAAAATCCCCCATCTCTTCTAGAAAATAGAGGAGGACCATCCTCCTATGCCTCACTGGAAAAAAAACCATCTGGTCTTCATATTATACTTGCAGTTATCTAGGCAATGTTGAATTATATTAGTGAACAAATAGGTAACATGTAACATCACGTTAGCATTATATTCACCAAATCTTGCTTCAAACGGCCCAAATTTTTCGCATGTGTGTCTGCGTGTGTTGGCCTGGCCTGGATGGTATCTAATGCCCGGCCTGAATTATGGTCCCAGTCCGCCCCTGCACACGTCAACTGTGTGCGTTTGTGTACCTCTGTCTATCCATCTGTATGTATTCCATGTGTTTAATGGAGGCCTACACATGAACTTAGACTGTGTGTGTGACACACACACAGTCTAAGTTCATGCATTTGTGTCTATACCATCCGTCTGTGTGTGTGTGTGTATCTATGTGCATGGTATTTAGTATTCAAACAAATTCTTCTGCCCACAATACTTATATTCACGATGAAATAAATTAGGTGGTGTTCATAATGAGAGGGCATCTGTTGCTATGGCAACATGACATTATAGCCTATGAACCAGTCCAATTTAAATTTGAGACATTTTTCAAAACATCAAACATCACGCAGAATTAGTTCTAAACATGGAGTGGATGATGTGACAGTGCTGGTTAACCGGTGCTTTAAATACCCTTCTGAATCAGTGTCTCTCTCTCTCCTCCCTCTCGCTCTCTCTTGCCCTCCCTCTCTTGCCCTCCCTCTCTCTCTCTCTGTAGGTAGCTAGTGTCACCTTGTCATTTGAAGTCAGGGCAGAATTCCTTTGAGCTAATTCTGTGTGTCGCTTTCCACACAAGCTAACCACTAACACGTGAGTCACCCTGCACATCATCAAGTCCAAACCACTTACAACACAAGAGAGGGGAATATAAAACACACTCAAATACCCTAATACCTTTCCAAACCACAGTTTCATCACACTGTAATCCTGAAGCTAACGGTAGCTTAGCATAGCTTAAGCTAGCACGTATGCCACTTTTGAATATGGGGAAACATGGCAGGTCGCATCGCTAACTGTGGTCAGTGCAGGGTGAGGCGAGGTGAATCAGGCTGGGAGTTGCACAGGTGGATTGTGTGGCGGTGAGTGTCCAGGGGTGTGGAGAAAGCAACGCACCGCAGGGATTAGCTCAACTCAATTTAGCTCTTGGGACATTATGACTCATTCCTCAAGAATGGCAGATAATAAATACTTTAAGATGATGTAAGCTAACTATTAGCCTGCTGTAGCGTACTGTTTGTTATTGTGTGTGTGTGTGTGTGTGTGTGTGTGTGTGTGTGTGTGTACGCCATGATATTCTATTAAAATGTACATGTGCACCAAAGATCGCATATTGATAAGAACCGAAGGCTTAATACCTTGCAACATCATGGCTGTAGTAGCACTGTTGTCCAAGAACGATAAGAGCCTCGCTCCTCCCTTCAATATACGCTCTTTGTCTCCCTTCCAGGCAGTAGACCGGGAACAGTATGGCTGCCTCTACCTCCACCAAAATGTTCATCCTGAAGCCACAATATTGTTATAAATATATAACAACCAGCCAACAGATATCAAAGCTGATGGACATATGTAAAACATATGGAAAGAGCGTAACTCGAACTGGTTAAAAGTGACTATCGCGGCGTTTTGAGCCTGGTGAATACTTTAGTTAGCAAACGTAGGCTAACGGCTAACCCCTAGCTGGCAGATGCCCGTATTAACTGTAAATATTGTATTTGTCTATGACGCCACTCGTTAGACAACAATGTCCGACGTCAGCACCCGTTTTTAGCATGAGCTATATTTTAAGACTTTGAGCCCAAAATAAGGTTATTTGTCAACAAAATACAGTGGCAACACTTGGCAGAGCAGGAAAAAAACACAGCTACACATGAAATATCTTAAAGGGATACACCACTTTTTTGGAAGTTTAGCTCATTTGCCACATCCCCCCCACATAACCAAGATATACCATACCTTACCGGCACTGTCCGCTCAGTTTACAGTGAGTTACTGTCGTGAAGTTACTAATTATCGCCATAGAATGGAGGCTAATGGTACAGCTGTTAAAAATCTGCCAAAACGCACATCTCACTGCGCCAAAATACATGTTGTGCTTCAGGTACTCACCACACGATGAAATGTTAATCCAAAATGGACATAATCTATCTTTTTGGAAGGAAAAGAGGTAGCCGGCACTACTTTCCAAATATGGCCGCCGATTCCTTCGGCATTAACCCTTTGACACCACTTCTTATTTTGTAGTGTCATATTCTTCAAGGTTCATTCATTCATTCATTCATCATTCATTCATTGCATCATACTGTATGCTATCCACCTTATTTTTGGCGGCCATTTTTGCCTGATCTGCCTGATGGGTGCTTCTTCCGGTGTGATCCTCCCAGCCTTGTTGCTGACAGCTTGACACCCGTCTGGGCGAACGGAGCAAATCACTAATCAGGTCCAGCTTGGCAAAAATCTCGTTGATAAATATCCCTTTAAGAACGCAGTGCATTCATGGGTAATCGCCTGCTGTTGCTAATATTAGCCGCTAGTTAGTTATGTTAGCGTTAGTTTGTTGTTTATAACGTGGCTATATTCATAACGTTTTATATCGCGGATGCGTTATTTCGACTCCCACATAGGTTACGCCAAACCCCACATAGGTTACGCTAAAACACACATAGGTTACGCTAAAACCACCACCGCAAAGCGTGTGGGTTTCAGGACGAAACAGTCTCGAGCCACTATCGTCATCTTTAGAGCACAATATTCCTGGAATGCAAGTTTAACTAAACAGTTACATGTCCTCTGCATTCTACATAAGATTAAGATATTACGGGTTGTTTTATTTGGTATGTTACATACTTATTGGCCAAGTTATGTTCAATTCAGCCAGGGTACAAGGGACTGAGTGTAGGTGGCCATCTTTTCAAATCAAGTAGCCATTTAGGAAATGGCAAGCTGCAACAATAAGTCACGTTAAACCGGACCTTGTACGCACAATTATTTTTTACAGTGGGGCATTCAAAAATAAGGTTTTCTAAGCAAAATGTTGTAGTCAGGTAAAAGGGATACTTGGATTCAGAAATCAGGGAAAGGGGTGCTGAAGCCAACAATGTTTGAGAAACACTGGAGTAGGCTACTGTATATGGAAAATGTCTGACAGTCAGGCTGTTTGTCTGTGTTCGTGTGCACGTGCGTGTGTGTGTGTGTGTGTGTGTGTCTGTGTATGTGCGTGTATGTGCATGTGCCTCCGTGTGGACCTCTTTGTATTCATATGTGTTCCCATCCACGTCCCTGCCACTGATGCTCGAGTGGAGAGCCAGGTGCTTCATTCATAAAAACAGGCTGTGTGAAACAATAGGAAGGATGTCGCACTTCACCGGGGCAAGAATGGACGCATTGTGTCACCGCAGCGCCACATCCACCACCACACATTTCTCACACTTTTCATTTGAAAGTGGACTTTAGGCCAAGTTCACGGTGTTGGGAAACAATCGGCCAGTTAATTTCCACACTCTAACTGGAAAAACGACAACAAATCGTGAGCTTCATTCTCCATATTTCAGCCTGCAGAGGGCAGGGGAGGGCACCGTGTGCCACGGAGGCCAACAACCACACACTGCAGCAGCTACCTTCACTGCTCAGCTGATTGATCTCTACCTGAAAGCAGCAATCAGATGCTGTGTTTGGTTGGAGTGAAAACCTGAGACTTCCTTTTCACAGACGATCCAGTCTGTAGGAAGACTCTGCCCATTTTCAACCAGCTCAGTAGTTCAGTAGTATATATATATATATATATATCCTATATCAGAAAACTGTAAACGGTTTTGCAGGCATTCATTTAGTTTGACAGATGACTCACAATTGATGTGAGTTAAGGTGTGGAGGACCAATGATGTCATTCATGCAAACATGACATCACTGATCCACAACCTATCTCAAATTAA